>NW_012100432.1:3460775-3482015 GCF_000951045.1 Mandrillus leucophaeus
CTCCGTCTCAAAAAAAAAAAAAAAAAAAAAATGCTACAGCAAATATACTAGTACCTTTATAAAAATAAAATGTTATTTTATACTAACATAAAATAAAAATGTTACTTCACCCTTTTTAAAATATAGGTTGTGGGCTAAGTTCCTGCAACAGAGTGACTGGGTTTGAGAATGTATGCATTGATCATTTTATTTTTATTTTTATGTATTATTTATTTTTTGGAGACGGAGTCTTGCTCTGTCACCAGGCTGGAGTGCAGTGGCGCAATCTTGGCTCACTGCAACCTCCGCCTCCCAGGTTCAAGCGATTCTCCTGCCTCAGCCTCCCAAGTAGCTGGGATTACAGGTGCATGCCACCAGGCCTGGCTACTTTTTTTGTATTTTTAGTAGAAACAGGATTTCACCATGTTGGCCAGGCTAGTTTTGAACTCCTGAGTTCAAGTGATCCACCTGCCTCGGCCTCTCAAAGTGCTGGGATTATAGGTGTGAGCCATTACATCAGCCTAAACAATAATTGCTTAAGAATTGTGCCTAAATATGGAATTACTTGGCATAGCTGGAAAAAGATAAAAGAGGGGAGGAGTTAGAAAAACATTAGCCCATGAATGATGCAATTTGAAACCAAGAACATGAATTTTTCCTTAAAACTGTAAACACATAATGTGAAATTAAAATTAAGATTAAAATGTGAAACACCATGTAAGAGAATTAACCCTCACAATTCTCACTCATCAGCAACATTACTGCTAGCTCTTTTTTCATCTATAATGTTCTATGGTGGCAATGAGAATACAAATACATAAAATGAGAAGACATGATTTTTACAAGAAAGGGAAAATAGGGTATCCACTGAACTGTTAACAGTTGTTACCTCCATCAAATAGGATTGCCAGTGATACAGCTTCTTTTCTGTTTGCTTTCTTAGCTGCATCTTCTAATTTTTCTACAGCGAATGTGTCATTAATTGTGCAGTTGAAAATTCAAAATTATTTGCTATTCAATTTCCAATTGGAAACATCTGAATTGCACCCAAGCATTACACAGAGCCAGTGCTGAGGATTTCACTCAGCTCTGGCACATGGGATATTCTGTAGGCACTGGTGGAGTGAAGTGACTGTCTCACCATCTCTTCCAGCATACTCAGCAACCATTCTCTAATTATGCCATAGTCTCTCTGCCAATATTTTATGGGAGTTTTACAAGATGCACCTACAGCTAGTTATACTCAGAAATTGGAGGACCTTCTAAAGTTCTGGCTTAAAAACAAACAAAAACAAAAAACAACAACAACAAAAAAACACTTTTTTGTTTTTCTTGTTCTTGATTCTTTTTTTTTTTTTTTTTTTTTTTTTTGAGACGGGGTCTTGCTCTGTCCCCTAGCCTGGAGTGCAGTGGCCGGATCTCAGCTCACTGCAAGCTCCGCCTCCCGGGTTCACGCCATTCTTCTGCCTCAGTCTCCTGAGTAGCTGGGACTACAGGCGCCCGCCACCTCGCCCAGCTAGTTTTTTGTATTTTTTAGTAGAGACGGGGTTTCACCGTGTTAGCCAGGATGGTCTCTATCTGCTGACCTCGTGATCCGCCCGTCTCGGCCTCCCAAAGTGCTGGGATTACAGGCTTGAGCCACCTCACCCGGCCTATTCTTGATTCTTTAGAAACTTCTCCAGCCATCCAGAAATCAACATGGGCCACAAGAATCACATATTATTTCAGACTAGAACCTAAAAAAGAGATTCACCAGTTAACAGCCTAGGAAGCTACTGATTATATGTAGTATATAATTATTTGCTGTCTTGATTCTAGGTTCTAATCCCATGGAAAATATAGAAAGACGGCAGCAAGGAACATTGAGACATGAAAGTCACTGCCACGTGTAAAATCGTAATGTTTTTTTAAAAAATGCAGGCACAAGAATTTAGCCAGAAAAAAAAATAGACATGCCAATAAAAAAGCTGCTTCTTAAAATCTGGCTGGCAGTGTCCTTCCTCTCCCCAAAGGATACTCTTAGTAAAGAAAACATGGTAGATTTTTTTCTCCCTTGCCTGTATTTGATTTCCAATTAAAATTAAATATAAACTGAAACACCACCTGGATTTTAGCAAAATCCAATCCCCGCCCTCCACCCTTCCTTTTTTTAAAAAGAAGAACCTGGGCTTACATATACAAACATTTTGCTAAATGACCCGTGGCAAATTGCGTAATGCCAGTAAAAGTTGTGTTTTTTAAGTTATGAGCCCCAAAGATTTTATCTGAAATAAAACCCTGATTCAATTCAGATTCTGGAGGCAAACTGTGTCCTTAACTCTGCCTCTAAATTTAAAACAGTTGTGTGCGGGGCCCCTTCAGTAATGTTGCTAGTAGCTATGGAGGAGAAATTCTGTATTGATTAGGATATGTGTTTTCTTTTCTAAAATGGTAAATTGGGGCACTAATTGCCTACAAGAACTGGTTCCCTGCAGTCTCCACGTAGAGGTCAGTTTCTAAATGAAGGGTTGCTTGTCAAATAGGACTTCATACTGACTTCCATTTATCACCTCAATGAGGGAAGACAGAACTCTACTTCCATGGAGGAGGCTTCTCCTCGGAGATCACCAACCGGAATGTCTACAATGTTCCAAGGTGATTGGATTTTAATATAAAGCGGATGAGGCGGGCTAAAAAATGGAATGGTCCTAAGAACAACTTGATTCCCTCCTGACCTCCACCTTTGGGTCCCCAAGACCTCAGCCATGGCTTTTCCCAGTCTTCAAAAGATTCTAAGAAAGGACAATAATAAAGTAAGGAGCATGTTTTAAAGTGTTGGCTACTATGATAAGGTCAATAAATTATTTAGCATATTCATCATATCTACCCTCTCAGAAAGTTATCTCTATTGCCCTGTTTTACAGATGAGAAAAGTGAGGCTTTGAGAGATGGCAGAATTTGCCCAACTTCACTCATTGAGTGAAGCTGGAGGGTGGGTTTTCAACTCTCATCAGTGGCATTCCAAAATGCCTCCAATAAAATATTCCTCCTGCCTTTTCCAGCTCCCCAGGACAGTTTAAATCAGTCTCTAGCAGAAACAACATAAAGTGGAGTAAGCAACGAAGTGTGTCTGTAATGACTGTGGACATGAGACATGATTAAGCCCACAGAGACTGGGAAGAAACTTAGAAGTGGGCAGCAGTCGTGGAAATTTAAAGAAAACAAATGTGGCTGGGCGTGGTGGCTCATGCCTGTAATCCCAACACTTTAGGAGGCCGAGGAGGGAGGATCACAAGGTCAGGAGATCGAGACTATACCGGCTAACACAGTGAAATCCTGTTCTTACTAAAAAAATACAAAAAAGTAGCTGGGCGTGGTGGTGGGCTCCTGTGGTCCCAGCTACTCGGGAGGCTGAGGCAGGAGAATGGCGTGAACCTGGGAGGCGGAGCTTGCAGTGAACGGAGATCGCGCCACTGCACTCCAGACTGGGTGACAGAGTGAGACTCTGTCTCAAAAAAAAACAAAAAAAAAAAGAGAAAAAAGAAATGTGTTTTTTAAAAAATCCATACTCTTTTTATTGACAGGGAAGTGATTTTTGTCACAAATTGATGATAGATAATGAGGAGGGGTTGTCAAATTTGATGGTGGAAGCACCTAGAAGTGAGGCAGAGATCTCCCTGTGGAGAGAGAACACCAGGGAGCTGCTAAGTGGTAGCTGAAAACTTAAAGACATGGGAGAAAAACCTTGTACCTGCAAAAATTGTATCCCCTTATTCCTATGCAAAAAATAAATCTTGTTCAAGTTGCAGATATTCTCTGCCATTTATATATATATCATAAAAGTTTTCCAACAGTGTGGATGTGAATTAAATTAGAAATAACTTTTCATTTTTATTATAAAGGCAATACATGTTATTGTAGAAATTTGGGGATATACAGAAAAGGGTAAACTATATATGTATATATGTATTTTTATGTATTATTTATGTGTATATATACGCGCGTGTGTGTGTGTATATAAACGTATTTTTTTTTTAAATAGAGACAGGGTCTTGCTGTCACCCAGGCTGGAGTGCAGTGGCACAATCATGGCTCACTGCAGTCTCAACCTCCTGGGCTCAAGCAATTCTCCCACCTCAGCCTCTGGAGTAGCTGGGACTACAGACACATGGCGCCATGCCCAGATAAGTTTTTTGTTGTTGTTGTTTTCCTTAATTTTTAGTAGATACGAGGTCTAAGCTGCCCAGACTGATCTCTAACTCCTGAGCTCAAGCGATCCTCCAGCCTTGGCCTCCCAAAGTGCAGGGATTACAGGCGTGAGCCGCCATGGCTGCTCTGATGTATATAAAATAAACTATAATCCCATTAACACACCAAAAAAAAAATCATTGATAGCATATTGCTTTCAGATTTTTCCCCCAGCAATAATTATATTATGATAATTTTTAAAGTTACTAAATGTTCTACATTCTTAATGGGTATATAATTAATACTATATCAAACTTATATGCGAGCCTTTTTTAACTCTTCTTCGAAGGTCACAGATTAGGGTGCATTTAATTTTTCGTATTATAAATACCATTACAATGAACATCTTTAGACAAAAAACTTTCTGTATGCCTCACATTATTTCGATAAGTGACATTCCTGGTGATGATGATGATGGCGGAGGTGGTGATAATGATAAAGAATACCAGAAGTTGGCCAGGCATGGAGGCTCATGACTGTAAATTATTAAATAGCCATTTGGGAGGCCAAGGTGGGTGGATCATTTGAGGTCTGGAGTTCAAGACCAGCCTGGCCAATGTGGTGAAAACCTGTCTCTACTAAAAATGCAAAAAACATTAGCTGGGCAATAGTGGCGGGCGCCTGTAATCCCAGCTACTCAGGAGGCTGACGCAGGAGAATCGCTTGAACCCAGGAGGCGGAGGTTGCAGTGAGCCGAGATGGCGCCACTGCACTCCAGTCTGGGTGACAGAGTAAGACCCTGCCTCAAAAAAAAAAAAAAAAAAAAAACAGAAATACTAAAAGCTAATGTTTGCAGACAATTTACCATGTGGTATGCAACCTTCCAAGCATGATACATTTTATTTAGACTATTAAATGCTAATATTATTTCCATTTGATGAATATATGAACTGAGGCACAGAGAAACTGATTGTATTATACAGTCACCCAACTAGCAAGTAGCAGAGCCATGACTCAGGCCAAACATAATGGCTCCACAGTCTATGCTGTTAAACTCTGCCAGTGGTTTCCAAGTGTGGTTCTTCAACTGGCAGCAAAGAAGAGCTAGAAATAGATATGCCAATTTGGAGGCCCTGCCCCAGATCTACAGAATAAAGTACTTTGGGGGTGGGTCCAGTAATCTGTGTTTTAAGAAGCCCTCCAGGGACTGGCGTGGTGGCTCACGCCTGTAATCTCAGCACTTTGGGAGGCCAAGGTAGGCGGATCACCTGAGGTCAGGACTTCGAAACCAGCCTGACCAACATGGAGAAACCCCGTCTCTACTAAAGATACAAAATTAACCGGGCGAGGTGGCACATGCCTGTAATCCTAGCTACTTGGGAGGCTGAGGCAGGAGAATCACTTGAAGTCCGGAGGCGGAGGTTGTGGTGAGCCAAAATCGCGCCGTTGCACTCCAGTCTGGGCAACAAGAACAAGACTGTCTCAAAAATACACAAAAAAAGCCCTCCAGATGATGCTATGATGCTCACACACATAAAAGCTTGAGAATTACTGCTGACTGCCTTAGAGCCACTCAGTAAAATTGTATCCCTGATTCAAAGGGTGTGACTGTTTTAAGCCTCCTGATGTCCAATGCCAAAATACCCCCAGAATAGGGTGTACAAACTTACACTGCCATCAGCCACATAAGGGGTGGCCTATGCTATGTGTATCACTTATTGTGATCTGTGCTTATTTAGTCAAAGATCTTTCAACTGGTTTACAGGGTTCTATAGTTAGAAGAATTTCAAGAGTGTGTAAATCTGGTGTTTACATTTGAATAGACATGAAATGGCTCTTGGTATAGATTGCTTTATATGACCTTACTTTCCAGAGTTTGCTTCAGAGCTGGCATGTACAGTGCTACATTTTAAATAGCTGAGAAATTATTCCAGGGACACACTGGGAAGCATTATTCCAAAAGAGGAACCCTTTTCCAAATTAAAGATAGACAGGTCACTAATATAGTCAACATCAACTGATGATGGAAAAGCCTAAGAGTATCTGTCAAAAGACTGAAACATTTGGTAAATCTAATTAACATACAGAATAGCTGTATAATTTTTTTTTGAGGGGGGACATATTGTAGATGAAATTGCAATTGCAAAATTACACATACAAACACACTTTTCAGGGAAAAAGTTGTTTGGGTTTCATCAAATTCACAAAAGAGGGGCCATAAACCTACAAAACATAAGAATGATGGCATTAGAGGCCGGGTGTGGTGGCTCACACCTGTAATCCCAGCACTTTGGGAGGCCGAGGCGGGCGGATCACCTGAGGTCAGGAGTTCCAGACCAGCTTGGCCAACATGGTGAAACCCCATCTCTACTAAAAATCCAAAAATTAGCCGAGTGTGGTGGCTCATGCCTGTTCAGCTACTCAGGAGGCTGAGGCACGAGAATCGCTTGAACACGGGAGGCAGAGGTTGCAGTGAGCCTAGATCAAGCCATTGCACTCCAGACTGAATGACAGACCAAGACTCCGTCTCAAAAAAAAAAAAAAAAAAAGATGGTATTAGAGATATGGACTATGCCAATACAGATTTTCACAAATTGTGAGATATAATAAGTCATCCAATTACAAACTTAAAAACAGAATCAAGAAAGTAAGAAGGGAAAGAAGAAAAGTTGGAAGGGAGAAAATACAACGGTAATACCATCTCCTCAGAAATCCTGTCAGTTCATGAATAACTAAATTGAGCAAATGCTTCTCAATTTGGCAACTATTTTTAAATTAGGTATTATGGTTTCAATTATTCTAGCTACAGTATCAATAGAGGTAAATTAGCTAAAATTCAACATAAACATTTGTGAAATATGGACAACACCAACCAAATTACCACACTTGTCAGCCCACATCTAATCTCTGGAAATCACACAATCAACTTTGTGCCTGTGTAAACAGATAGTCCTGGGCCATTTCCTGGAGACCAGTAAGCTCAGATGCTAAAGTATGGCATAAAAAGACCTCGCCTCACCATGTGCCTCTAGTCTTTCCAAGTACAAATCCAACCGTGCTTGTCTCAAAATTTAATGGCTAAATGGAAAAGACACAGCTTTGGGGCCTTTAAAATCTGTAAGTCAGAAGCCAAACCCATATAGTTCAGTGTATGCTTACCATCCATTATCTCCTGATGGAAGAGGTTAAAACAAATCAGCAGATGTGCACATACTGAGACTCCTAACTTCACCAAGGTCTAGAATCCCACCAACATAGACACAGATTCATCCTCTCCAGGCTACTGAAGATTTATTACCTAAGTCACTCACCTATCAATTAGTCATATGCATCTCTTCTACAGTTTATCTTCAATTTGCTTTAAAAATTGTAAAAACTTTTCATGTTATCTGTTTATGTCTTACTGCACCTTGATTAAATTATGAAATCTTTGAATGCAGGGTGATACTGAGAATAATATATTTTTGTATCCTCTAGCCAACTATAGGACTATGAACATAAGATAGGTTATATTCTTATGTTAATTTTCTTTGGCAAGGAGCCAGGGCCAAGGACATCTGTCCGCTCTGTGAGTGACTCACTGAGTGAGTCCAACCTCCATTTCCTTACTAGACTGGCTAAAGATTCTTTTAACTACCAACAACGTCAAAACTTTTAATTTGTAAGATGCTGTCCGCTAAATGATAAGAAAGAAACTCTAGAGGAATGATGACAACTATAAGTCATTTTGCCACTCCAGAAATTGTGAAACGAAGTCTTAAACAATAGTATTATATAGCCAGGCACAGTAGCTCACACCTGTAATCCCAGCACTTTGGGAAGCTGAGGCAGGCGGATCACGAGGTCAAGAGATCGAGACTATCCTGGCCAACATGGTGAAACCCCGTTTCTACTAAAAATACAAAAATCAGCTGGGTGTGGTGGCGTGAGCCTGTAGTCCCAGCTACTCGGGAGGCTGAGGCAGGAGAATCTCCTGAACCCAGGAGGTGGAGGTTGCAGTGAGCCGAGATAGGGCCACTGCACTCCAGCCTGGCAATAGAGGAAGACTCAGTGTCAAAAAAACAAACAAACAAAATACATATATAGTATAAATACATAGATATTTTTCAGAGAGAATTTAGAAAAGAATGAGGAATGCTTCTTCAGTTTTGTCACTGTAAAGTAAGGGTAGAAGTTTGTAGAGGGCAAATCTTGTCACATCTGCCATTCATTAATCCAGGGATTGACAAACTTTCCGCAGAGTGCCAGATAAATCTCTTAGGCTTTATGGGCCACACAATCTCTGTTGCAACAACTTACCTCTGCTGCTGCAGCATGAAAGCAGTTACAGGCAACAGTAAGCAAACAGGTGTGGCTGTGTTTCAACAGAACTTATTTACTAGCTGGCAGGCTGGATCTGGCCCAAGGGCCAGAGTTTGCTGGTTCCTGGTCTAGTTGCAGACTTACAGTGCCTTATACCTAGCCCCTGCCCAAAGAAGGTACTGAATGAACAGCTGAGACAAATTTAAAATTATGTACAGAATGCAATCTTGACAATTATAATTGTGAATCACTACATTACAAAATATAATCTTGATAATTATAACTGTGAATGTCACATACTCAGCTTATGCGTGATGCTTTTCCTGTCTTAAAAACCTATTAATGGGCTGGGGGTGGTGGCTTACGCCTGTAATCCCAGCACTTTGGGAGGCCGAGGCGGGTGGATCACCTGAGGTCAGGAGTTTAAGACCAGCCTGGCCAACATGGTGAAACCCTGTCTCTACTAAAAATACAAAATTGTGGGCATGGTGGCGCACGTCTGAAATCCTAGCTTTGAGGCAGGAGAAACACTTGAACCTGGGAGATGAAGGCTGCAGTGAGCTGAGATCACACCATTGCACTCCAGCCTGGGCGACAAGAGGGAAACTACACCTCAAAAAACCAAAAAACTACTAATGATACAGTAAGTCTATATAAATACACATGATATATACACATAGCACACAGCACAAAACTTTGTGTTTATAAGAAATAGAAATTGAATGAGAAAAATCAGAATATCATCATAAAAACACACATTGTAAATGCATTTTCACTTAATGCTTTCGGATGTTGAATTCCTACTGAGTTGAAATGGAAATATCACCCATAGGAAGATAAAAATGAGGGAAGGTAAGCAATATTATCACAGTATTATTTATCATACACATTAGGACTAAAAATAGTCAGGAAAGAATGAGCATTATGTCATTCTCTATCAGTCTTTAACCTTGTAAAAGGTTGTTGAGTTTGTCGAGGGTATATCAAGAGTCAATACAGGAGGCGATAAAGACAACTACTTTGTATCATGCAGCCCTGAAAAATTAACACTTAATAATTATAATAATAAAAAGTCACTTTTGTCCTGCTTTAGGATGCTTACTCTTATTTTATTAATTTTTTCCAAAAATATGCCTTCTTTTGGCTCTGAGAGGCATGACTCTGCTGTTGAAAAGCAAAAGACATTTTACGCACAATTTTCCCTCTACTAGGAAGAGGTATATTGTGCCCTTCAGTGAACATAAAATTGATATTATCATCTCTTAGTTTATATCTCACTACTTAACCTTCAGATTAAAAGTTATTGGATTTGAATGACTAAGAAGACATCATGTCACCTTCCCTTCAATGTGGAGAGACAGAAGTTGAAGACGAGACAAGGTAATGTGATAAAAACATGAATTTAGGATCAGTGGATGCTCTGCCTCTTTTTTTTTTTTCTTTCTTTCTTTTTTTTTTTTTTGAGATAGCCTCTCGCTCTTGTAGCCCAGGCTGGAGTGCAGTGGCACAATCTCGGCTCACTGCAACCTCTGCCTCCCGGGTTCAAGTGATTCTCCTGCCTCAGCCTCCTGAGTTTACAGGCGCACGCCACCACACCTGGCTAATTTTTGTACTTTTAGTAGAGACAGGGTTTTGCCATGTTGGCTAGGCTGGTCTCAAACTCCTGACCTCAGGTGATCTGCCCGCCTTGGCCTCCAAAGGGGATTATAGGTGTGAGCCATTGTGCCGGACACTTTGTCTCTTTTAATAGGTGGCTGTGATACTGAAAACTCAGTTATGTTTGTGTGGATAATAAATTCTGAAATTAATGGTCTACCTGAAGAAACGTTGCTGAAGATGAATCTGTGTTAGGAAGTTCATTTTATTTTTGGTACAGTCAAAAAGGAGCTGTCTAACAATAGTGATAAAACAGTTAATTCAAGGGGAAACGTAGGGTTGCCAACCTTAAAAAAAAAAAATCCAATACCCTCCACAGTTGGTATCTGCACTATCAGTTTATGGAGAAGATCCTGCAAAATGTCCACATGGAAGGACTAAAGAGAAAAACAGAGCTTGCTTCCCGCCTTCCCTCTCTGGGCATGGCTCAATTTAAATACACAAAGAAGACTGGGCCTTTATGTCCCCAGGCAGTTTAATCTATACCTCCTAAATGAGTCTTCCAATAGCACTAGCTGTTTAATAATTGCACATTGTACTTTTCCAACAAAAGAAACACAACATACACTCCCCTACCACCTTAAAAACAAATTCATTCTAAGAGGCTTGTGTCAATATGGAACAAAGACTTTATCAAAGATCTAACTTCGTAGTTTTGTTCTCTCCAAGAGATAAGCCCATTCCATGATCACTAGGAGCACTAGCAGTTTATCAGTACTTCCCATGTGACTTTTGGAAGATGTACTCATTAGTAACTGTCAAAGGCTAAATGGAAAATACTTGATAATTTCAACGCAAGTAAACATATGCAATCAAAATAGTGACTTTTAGCTACACAGAATGTCTTTGTAAAAAAAGTCTTTTTAAAAAATGACTTTTTCAAAATAACCCCATCCTTTATTATAAGTTCTTAACCTGTTAGTGGCAGCTAAGAAAGGAGTTCAGGTTCTTCCCCATGCCCCTCTCTTTTCTGTTTCACGGTGCCCCCATTTTGCCAGTCATTAAGATGGAACATCCTGACTCATCATTGGTAACTCCAACTCCTTGGTATTTGCATACCTCGTAAATTCAAAAGGTCCTGCTGGTTTCCCAACATTCTCCTCAACAATCTCTTCTTATCCAGTCCTTCCTTTCTCTTTCTGTTTCACTCATTCATAAATAGTCTGTCAAAGAACTGCCCTACATTAGATACTATGCTGCGTGCTGCGGAAGTACCAGGGAATGAGGACAGTGATCTCAGCCCCCATTCCCTGATGGAACTTACACTTCACTAAGGCATTCAGATGGAGGAGGAGATGTTCAAGAAGCCAGGAGGGATCAACAACAGGGCACCCTCAATTCACTGGGGCCACGTTAGTGGCCCATTACTAAATGTCAGACCAACTGCAGTAACACTGTCATGGCCCCTCATCTCTCTGGGATTTCTTCCCTTCCAACCCAGCTAGGTTCAACCTTCTCATTTACTTTTAATACACCCCCTCTCATATGACCTTTCTTCTCTACTTAGAAGCCTCCCATAAGCTGAACCCAATCTGCCTTTTCACCATCTTTCTACTGCCTCCATAGTTATTCTTCAGGCTCTAGCTAAATAAACTCTAAGTTATTCTCCCATGTTTTCCTAGCACCTAACATATCAGTTCCCCCTCCACCCCCATTTTCTTCCACATACTGAGGCTCAATAAATAACAGTTAAATGAGGCTGGGTGTGGTGGCACATGCCTGTAATTCTGGCACTTTGGGAGGATGAGGTAGGAGGATCCCTTGAGCCCAGGAGTTCAAGACCAGCCTAGGCAATATGGTGAGACCCGTATCTCTACAGGAAAACAAACAAAACAGAAAAATAACAACAAAAAACAGCTGGCCTGCCATACCAGCAACTCAGGAGCCTGATGGTGGGAAAATCGTTTGAGCCCGGGGAGGTCAAGCCTGCAGTAAGACATGATCGCAACCCTGTACTTTAACCTGGGTGACTGAGCTAGACCTTGTCTCAAAAAAAAAAAAAAAAAAAAAAGGAAAGAAAGAAAGGAAAGAAAAAGGAAAAAGAAAAAAGTGAAATCAAAGAATATGCAAACGATCAAAGAAATAAATTGCAGCTGTTTTTTAGTGGCGCTCACAAGGTCAGTATGGGAAACTCTTGACGACGTTTTTTCGTCTGGGGGAGGGGAGATAATGTGGCTGTATTTCTATGAATCAAATCAAACAGAGTATTTAGCAAAGGGTCTCTGGAATGTTACAAGTAACACTTCATAATTACAATAGATTTGAGTTCAAAGACAAAGTGATGAAAAGAGACTTTCTAACATGGGGTTCAATTCCCTACATAAACTTCCTTCTTGTGGCTCAGTGTACCACCGGCATTTATATTGCTATTCTTCTTTGTCATAAAAGCAGTCACCTTGTAACCCTTTTTATCAAGTAATCTATGCACTACCTAAAAGTACGCTAGACTCCATCAGGCGAGCTATAGGTTTACATTATATAAACATTCCAATTCTGCCTGCTCAGCGCTAGTTGTCAATAAACGCAAGCCATTGCAAAACAGCAAAGTAGGTTCCTTGCCTTCAGAGAACAGATAGGACCTGCCAGTTTTGCAAAAACAAACTCTTCACAATCACTGAAACTAATCTGTCAACAAATTACCATTAAAGTCATACCTCCTGAAAGTTCAAAAACAGATTTGTGAGTAGACAAGAGATAGGGCGTTCTTTTTTTATGATTATTTTTATTAGCTCACAGGTCAGGGCTTAAAATTACCTTTTCAAAGTGGCAAAGCTTTCTCTTGAAGTCAAGAGGGTACACTTCACTCATAATGAAATGTGGCACCTGGCTTTCTATTACCACATTCTCCTATGTTATGGGTCTTTTTTCTTCTTTTGCTTCTCGTGCCATTTTAATTTTCAATGGAGAGATTAATGACACACAACTGTTTAGTAATCAAAACTTGAAAGAATTTCATACAAGTCTCACATCACAAGTTACATAAATCTTTGACAACAATATTTTGATGGAAGGCAGGTCTAAACTAACAGAGTAGAGAACTATATTTAGCATTCAGGGTGAAATATGCCTTTTCTAGAAACAGCCACAAACGGAATTAAGACAATGTGGGGGGTCAGTGTTGTGGCTGCTTTTTCTTTATTTGTCAGAATTATCTGAATTCCTGTCTCAGTTTTGTTTCAGTTTGTTTCTATGGTTATCACTAACATTTTGGTGGCATTCATTCCTACACAAAATATTTTTGACCATCAATACTTTCCACACTACTTGAACTACTGCAACGTCTTCAATAAAAGTATATCTCAGCATAGCAATTCCTTTAAAATTACAGCTTGGTTTTTACCTACCAGCAAGGGAAGGTGCTAGCCCCCAGCACAGTACCCGGCCCCATTAAGGCATTCAATAAATACTAGTAATACCTTCTTCTATGCCCCCTTCCTGGAAGTTCCCCTTCTAGGACACAGAGGTGCTGACCAGCTTTTCCCTGTCAGCATCAAGAGACCCTCCTTTCAGACACAGTCTCCAGCAGCTACAATGGGAAAGGCCACTTGAGGGCATTCCTAATAAAGTTCATAAGCCACCTTTTTCAAAGAAATAAGTGGTAGAATGGTATGGCCAACCCAGCCATTGCTACCCAGTCTTTACACCTATAGATCCATACCATATAACCTGCGTCATTTTCCATAAGGTATGAAACAAGGCCAGGAATGGCCTCTGGAATTTTAATATGGTGCCCCAGAGGCCTATGGGTAAAAATGAGATGCAATAAGCACCTTCATGCAGTGGTGCTTCATCCAGTACAGACACCAACAGCTATTTCTTGCAGGCACTGTTTCTCAGAGGCAATTAAAAAGCTGGAAATGTTTGCGGGACAGCTTTCTTCTTCGACTCAATATCCACCAGCAATTTCACTAACAATAACTAATGAAGGGATGCATTTTGCCATTTTGAATGTGAAGAGAAGAAATTTCATTTGCTTGTGTATTTTTTGTTTTTTGACACAGGGTCTCAATCTGTCACCCAGCCCAGGCTGGAGTGCGTGGCAAGATCTCAGCTCACTGCAGCCTCAACCTCCCATGCTCAAGGGATCCTCCCACCTCAGTCTCATGAGTAGCTGGGACCACAGGCAAGTGCCATCATCCCTAGATAACTTTTGTATTTTTTGTAGAGATGAGGTTTTGCCATGTTGCCCAGGCTAGTCTCAAACTCCTGAGCTCAAGCAATCTGCCTGCCTTGCCCTCCCAAAATGGTGGGATTACAGGCATGAGACACTGCATGCAGCCTGCTTGTGTATTTATTTATGCTGAAACAAAAAAAGTTAAACTTAAAACACTGACACTATGGTCCCTCTACTACCATTTCCCATGTTCAGAGGACCCTGGGATTTCAATTCCTGATTCTCCCAGGTTCCTCCAGTACTGTATTTTCTATATCCCCTTTGTTGTTGTTGTTGTTTATTTATTTACTTATTTTGAGACAGACTCTCACTTTGTCACCCAGGCTGGAGCGCAGTGGTGCAATCTTGGCTCACTGCAACCTCTGCCTCCCAGGTTCAAGTGATTCTCCTGCCTCAGCCTCCTGAGTAGCTGGGAGTACAGTCGTGCACCACCATGCTCAGCTTATGTTTCTATTTTTAGTAGAGACAGGGTTTTGCCATGTTGGCCAGGCTGGTCTCCAGCTCCTGGCCTCAAGTGATCAGCCCGCCCCGGCCTCCCAAAGTGCTGGGATTACAGGCGTGAGCCACCACAGCTGACCTCTACATCCCTTTGAATGTACATAACTAGACTCTTTGCCTGAGTCCCACCCATTTCTCTGATCTTCTTGTGTTCTGGGAAGTGACTAATCTTTGACCTCCTTCAATGGCTCATTGGAAAAATTCAACCTGATGGGTCCTCTTTACTCCCCTTCTTCTTTTTCAAGAGAATTTCCTATCTACCGTTCCCACCTCCTTACTAGTCATTTCACATTTTCTCTCCTTCTTTTACATTGTTAACTTAAAACACACACAGTCTTCTGGGCCACAAGACCCAACACCTTAAACCAGATGTCAAAGAAAGAAGCCACGGGAAGTAAACACTTTGCTTATCCACACTCTCTAAATAATACATGTTCAAATTCCAAATACAGCATGTCTTAGGTTTTTTCTCACAGATTCCCTCTAAACTGCTCTCTTCATATAAAATGATAGCCACACCTCAAAACTGCAGCAACCAAAGCTTTCTCTATACTGACTTGCAGACAATAAAACTGCCAGGTGGTACCAAAAAAAAAAAGGAAAGAAAGAAACCCCACAAAAACCTCATCATTAAATGGAATGTTGTGAAGAAATAGCTGTTTTATTTAACAGCTATTCATTTTTATTGAATAAACATTTTCTAGAATGCATTCTGTTAATTGACCTGACAGCATATGCTGTATATGGAGAAACTTCTAAACATTATGCTCTATGTAATATGCTTATCTGAAACAGCTCTCATTTGCAGCAATATGGAAATAAAATTCTGCTTTCTAAAATTCAAGACTTTTAAAATGCATTAATCCACACAGTTTATGAAATTGTTCTGGACATTTTAAAATCCTTTCTTTAAGAAAAAAAAAAACTTTAGTAATTGCTAATAGTATTTGTTGCTGAGTTTCATAATGGAGTAGTGCACATCCAATACAACTTTTACAGACATAGAAATGGTGCAGGCATAATAGGAAATAAAAAGCAGTTATGGTATCGGGTAAAGAATTACTCAATGGATAAAAGAAAATGTTCAGAAACTCTATCAAATTATATTATTAGAAAACTATTGTTATAATAGTTTCATGGCCCAGACATAAATAGAGTTGAAACATTACAGAGATAATACATTTAGTTTTGAGGAAGGAAGACAGTTTGTGAGTGTGTTGGCAGGCTCTACCAGCTAATGGCAGCACCTCTCTTGGGCTGATGGCTTCTGAGTGATGAGTCTACCTTCCAGCCCAGAATTGCCAACTCCACTACCTAGAGGCATAAATGAGCAATGCTGCTGGTGGGAATGAGAGCAGGCTGGAGGGCTCCCTGTCTGCAATAGCAATTCATCTCCCAACAATTGTTGCCCTTGTGGGACTATCAGCCCAAGGTTACCAGATATTCTAATTTTTCAAAAGAAGATGGAAAAGCCAGATTTGCCCCATTTCTCTAGGTTGTCAACTAACTAATTTTTAGAAATGACAATGCCATTTGAACATAAATAAGTCAACCTACAAACAAAACTCACTATGGAACTAGTGCACTCCATAGTGAATCTTTGTCAGGGCCCTCCCATCCTGAAAAGGGCATTTGCTGTAATTTGTAATTATCTTTGATAATATGGAGCAAACATGGAAAGGTTTGCATTTATTTATTTTAAATCCTGGCACTAAGTAAAAACTCTCCCCATATCCTCAATGATGGTATTGGTGCAACTGAAAATCCTCCAACATTCAACATAATACATAGCATAATTAACTCGTTTTTATGCCAGGCCCTTTTAAGCCAGATCTTCGTGTTCCATGGACTTCTAACATATTTTACAGTTCTAATTCTCTTCCACTGTCCTACATTAATCAAAGCTGTAACCCCTGTTGTCTTTGTACTACGGAATCTGAATGTGCCCCTGGCGAGGAATGGGGGAAAAGTCAACAGGAATTAAATTTCAGTGCAACTGTTTACTCAACTGTGGCCTGCAGTTATTGAAATTTTATCCGTGGTTTTGTGTGACTACCGCAGTAATGAATTCAGCATGGCTGTGATTTTCTCACTGCTGGTATTCTCACTTCAAGTAAAAACCTGTAGAATAAAAATGATGAAAACAACCATAGTCCATTGTAGAATGCTCACACTTCTCCAAACTGTCTAATTGTTGCAGTTTTCAGTCCGGAAGAAAACTCTGATAACTCTAGTCCTGTAGAAATATTTTCAGTCCTGCAGTTTTTCTTATTTCATCTACAGATTTCCCTTTTCCCCAACAACCTGTTAAGAGCCTTATCATATACTTAGGGGAGTTGAACAGCTGTCAATGTCATATTTTACAAGACCTCAAAAGGCTTTGCTAACCACAATACAGGGGGTTTTAGCCACAATGATAGACCCCACTGCTTTGTTTCTTCCCAAAACGTGTCAACGGCATACGGAGAAAAAACTGTCATAAAAACATTTAAAAACAGTATAAAAGTCTAATCATAAAACATTTCTTGACCTTTTTATCAATAACCAGTAACAATAAATTTTCCAAAGTGGTCACGGCCAAAGGAAGATGTGGATAAATACATTTTCAACTGATACTTTTTAAGGAAGATGTTGGTGAAATAGGCTTTTATAATTTTATTCTATGTAGCCAATTTGTTATTGCTGTTGTGTGTGTGCACGCATCCGTGTTTTGGGTTTATATGAAAACCACATGTTTTGATGGTTTATATGTAAAGTTTTTTGGAGATCCTGAATGATTTTTAGCTCCTCAAATAAAAATCAAAAGTTAATTTCCCATTTATTTAATTAATGTAATCTAAATACTAATTATTTAGTATCACCACATCAGTCAGTAGCCCCGTCTCAAGTGCTCAAGTGCTTCATAAAGAAATAGTCAATCTTGACACTCGTCTGGTAAGGGCATAGAAGATGTCATTCAAAAACATTAACTATTTATTCTGAAAAAAATGGCTGAGAACATCACATGAACTTGTACTAGCACAAATACACGGAGACCCTTTTACTATCTACTGTGCGGTTTTGCTAACAACCTCACTGGTTGGAATTTGGCCATCTGCACTAACTTAAATGCACAAAGTTTATACACAACAAACATCACAAATTCCGTCTGAAGTGAGCTCGTGGTGCAGGCACAAATGGGTTTGGGCTGCCAATGAAAGAAAGATCAAATCACTTGCAGGAAGTCCTCTGAATTAAGACTTTTGCTGGTCTGTTACTTTTCCTTTCTTTCGCTTTGTTGCATCTTTCTCCCAACAGGTTCCACAGTCTCATGTTGGTTCCACCACCTTGTAAGGAGCTAACAACCGAATCATTCCTTACTCAACTCTTTGCAAGGAGAAAATAAACATGGTTGAGAGCTTGTCTCAAAGTTGCATCCCAAACATAAGCTTAGCTTCTCTGACACAGATTGCAAGAAAATGGTTTGAGAAGCACTTTGTCCCTATCTTCTTCCTCCCCACAGAAGTTACTGTAGCTTTCAGAAAGGCCCAAAGATACTTCATTCTTTTTAATTCACCTGTTTCTGAGCGGCATCATAACTATGTTTTGAATAAGTAAATCGAGAACAAAACAGGTCATAAACCATCTATTATCATTAACAAATCCTAATAATATTTCCTGATTCCGAGACAGGCTAGAAAACCAAAGCCAGTCTTCAAGCAAATGCCGTTTACTTATTTGAATTTTTATCAACACTTTGAGAACAAAACACCATTTCTTGGGTCGCCTGTACCATCTGGAAATGTTTTACCAGTCACTCACAGGTACCCAGTTCCATACCTGTAAAAAGTATAACTAACAGGAATGAGTATACCCCAACTTACATACATTTTGGGGAGGCACCAATAAGAGATAACTCAAAGCAGTAAGACTTAGCCACAAACCCACTGCTGCATGAATACAGGGAACATATGTAAATACCCTAAACCCCCAAATCCTACAGGTAGAGGAAAGCAGCTTCCTACAGTGATGCCCGTGTTCTACATGTTTTGGCTGTTATCTCAGCATTTCTGCCTGTATTTCTACGTATTTATTTCAACTCTCCTTACTCACCTACTCTGTTTCTCTCTTTTATTCCTTAGCTCTTATTTCCTTCTTCACAGGCTTAAGCCTGTTTTTCGTTTAATTTTTATTTTTGCATGAAAGCAGTGGGAACCATTTCTCCAAAGAATAATTTTATTCAAAATAGGGAAAGGTTAGGCTGACACAGGTCCACTCAATCTTTGTCTCAGCAACTGTTCCCCACAAGGGGATCTGCAGGACTTTCCAACTCCCAAGGGCTTGAAAATCAGTCTCTTAAGCCAACTGCTGGGACCCCTAGAGGGCCGATGGTTTATGAGATGCCACTGACAGAATGACAGATTGGCAGACAGGTGAGCACAAAATGCTGATCGCGAGATCGTCATTAAACGTAAAATTCAGCGGTAAAATTCGCACCCACCACCCTCCACCTCCCAGGACTCCAAAGCCCCGGTACCTGTTGCTGCTGCTGCTGGGCGTGGGCGAGGTCAGCTGCCCCGATGTCCACCGCTGGCGTCTCTCCGTTGGACCGCCCCTCCCGAAGACCGCCGCACTCTAGTAAGTGGTTGCTGCCGCCCGACCCATTCTGGATGGCTGAACCGTTACTTTTTGTCTCAGTCCCAGATTCTTGCATCATGACTCAAAAACCTGATACAAGGATTTCCAAGATGGGGGGCGGGTGGGGGGGAGAAAAAAAAAGCAGCTGTTAAAACAGTTGTTGTGCATAAGGAGAAGGGCCTTGGTTTAAATGTTGCCAAAATCTGTAAACAGTTGTCATTTTCTTTCACTCAACTTATCCCCTCATTAGCGGGTCAGGTCCCTAGTTTTGGGTCTGAAACTGTCATTCCCAATTCAAGTTTCAGTAGTATTGTTTTAAATATACGTACATACATATATATATTATATATTATATATATATTTATTTATTTATTTTACCCTTAGAAAAACTAATATTTGTAGGTAAATCTAGAATTCAAGATTAAACTTTTCTTTTTTCTTTTTTTTTGAGATGGAGTCTCGCTCTGTCGCCCAGGCTGGAGTGCACTGGTGCAATCTCAGCTCACTGCAACCTCCACCTCCCGGGTTCAAGACATTCTCCTGCCTCAGCCTCTGAGTACCTAGGATTACAGGTGCACGCCACCATGCCCAGCTAATTTTTTGTGTATTTTTAGTAAAGAAAGGGATTTCACCATGTTGGTCAGGTTGGTCTTGAATTCCTGACCTCATGATCCACCCGCCTCGGCCTCCCAAAGTACTGGGATTGCAGCCACTGTGCCCGGCCCAAGATTAAATTTTTCTTCTATCTGGTTCCTTTGCTCAAAAACCAGCAAGTCATCCTATAGAGCATATTAGGTATAAACATTAAATTTTAACATGTGCAGGCACTATTTGTTGATATTACACTTTTTTTTTTGGAGACAGAGCCTTGCTCTGTCACCCAGGCTGAAGTGCAGTGGCACTATCTCTGCTCACTGCCTCCGCCTCCCAGGCTTAAGCAATTCTCCTGCCTCAGCCTTCCAAGTAGCTGGGATTATAGGTGCCCACCACCACACCCGGCTAATTTTTGTATTTTTAGTAGAGACAGGGTTTCATCATATTGGCCAGGCTGGTTTTGAACTCGTGACCTCAGGTGATGCACACGCCTCGGCCTCCCAAAGTGCTGGGATTACAGGCCTTGTGAGCCATGGCACCTAGCCGAAGGTACTAAAAGTCTAACAGAAAAAAAATATATAGGCCTGGGGGCGGTGGCTCACGCCTATAATCCCAGCACTTTCGGAGGATGAGGCAGGTGGAACACTTGGGATCAGGGGTTCGAGACCAGTGTGGCCAACATGGTGAAACCCTGTCTCTACTAAAAGTACAAAAAAGGAAAAGAAAAAATAAATTAGCCAGTCATGGTGACAGACACCTGTAATCCCAGCTACTCGGAAGGCTGAGGCATGAGAACTGATTGAACCCAGGGGGTGGAGGTTGCAGTGAGCTGAGATCACGCCATTGTACTCCAGCCTAGGTGACAGGGCAAGACTCCATCTCAAAACAAAAGAAAAGAAAAAGAAAAAAAAATATGGTGCAAAATGAGTAGCTAGAAAATATAACTTAGGGCCGGGCTCACGCCTGTAATCCCAGGACTTTGGGAGGCCAAGGCGGGCGGATCAGCAGGTCAGGACTTCAAGGCCAGCCTGGCCAATATGGTGAAACCCTGCCTCTACTAAAAATACAAAAATTAGCTGGGCATGGTGGTGTGTGCCTGTAATCCCAGCTACTCAGGAGGCTAAGGCAGGAAAATTGCTTGAACCGGGACCCGGGAGGCGGAGGTTGCAGTGAGCCGAGATCATGCCACTGCACTCCAGCCTGGGCTACAGAGCGAGACTCTGTCTCAACAAAAAAAAAGAAAAAAAAAAAAA
>NW_012100432.1:3483295-3508295 GCF_000951045.1 Mandrillus leucophaeus
TGGCTCATGCCTGTAATCCCAGCACTTTGGGAGGCCAAGGCAGGCAGATCACCTGAGGTCAGGAGTTCGAGACCAGCCTGGCCAACATGGTGAAACCATTCTCTACTAAAAATACAAAGAAATTAGCCGGGCGTGGTGGCACATGCCTGTAATACCAGCTACTTGGGAGGCTGAGGCAGGAGAATTGCTTGAACCCGGGAGGCAGAGGTTGCAGTGAGCAGAGAGCATGCGACAGAACGAGGCTCTGTCTCAAAAAAGGGGTGGGGGGAGAGAAAAAAAGGATTATAGGAAAAGGCACAGTGTTAGGTATTTAAGCAAGAGAGCATTTGTTTTAGAGTAGGTAGCAAGGAAATCCATCTAATTATTAGGATATATCTCAAACATATGTAAAGAAAAAATCTATAGAATATATATACACACACATGCACACATATATATGTGTGTGTGTATGTATGTATTTTTCCCTTTCTGGGAATACCTCCCCATACCAGGGACTTGATCCCCCAAAGACAACAGCATTGCACATATATAAACTCTACCCCTGCTCTCAGAATGAGGCATATTTAGCCAAATATCCTGTCCTGATGGAAGAGAGCTGCAGGTAGAATGCTGCTTTCAGACTATGTGACCATCGGGATCCCAGGCCTGAGAGCAGGTGTCTAAGACACGGGTCCTGCTTTTGTTTCCTTGGTGAGACACCATTCCGGTGGGTGGAGTAAGAACAGTCTCCAATACACAATTTGATGAGAAGGCCCTGTTTTTGCTCCATGCAGTTCCAAAGCAGACTGCCAAGTCCTTCAGTACAAGTTTTGCAGGCATCAAGCCAAGCAGCTTGGCTTGTGAATCAGGTTTGTGAGAGTGCAGGCTTTGGGACCAAAATTGCATAAAGGATTATTTTGGTCTGAGGATGTCCTTAATTAGTCAAGTGCTAACAGTAGTATGTAGGTTGGAAGATTTAAAATTTCCCATAATCTCCCACACCAATCAGGAGAAAACAGCTTTTTGAAAAGCACATGTGAAAAAAATAGGAGTGTCAATGTCTAAGAACATTTCTAACAGTGTCTGGGCCAGCAATATTTCTATCAAACGTTCCAAGTCATTTAATAAGCCTTTATATCTGTATCACACTTCACAAATTGCAAAAGCCCTCTGATGTGCTTTTCAAACTCGTAACAAGGCTAGGAGGGAGATAAGGCAGGTAAATGTTATCCCCATTTCACAGATAAGAAAACTAAAGCTCAATCGGTTAAGGGATAGATGTAGCCATAACTATTTTGTTTCAGACACGAACCTGTCCATTCAATAAATGATTAAGAATCTCTAGTTTGTAAAGTCCTGTGCTAGGTAGTGGATAAGGAAATTAATGAAAAGAAAACTAAGGAAATTCCAGAAGGGCAACAATGAGAGTGCAGGTGGACAAAGAAAAGCATTAAAATACAATGATACAAGGCATCTGCACTCTTTTGCAAACAAATGTCTTTTTCTTTGAATTGCCACTATTAGAGTCATCTGAAATCAAGTCAATATATATAGGAGAGGAATCTATCTTATCTATCAGGGACGTTGCACCCTCTTTTCTTCAAGGAAGCTTGTCCCAGGCACCCAGTTTGCCTAACTTCTGCTTCTCTCTGGGGGAATAACTAATCCTGTAACTAACCAACTGCCTTGCTCCATGACATACTGACAGCAGGAAACACTGTATAATCATACAAAGTGCCTGAATATGAAGGTATGGTCACACCATACCCAGAAACAAGTCCTTCCTCCAGAAACAACACCAAACTGAGTCTGCCTTCCTGTATGGCACCTCCAGATGAACTGAGCCTGTTTAAATCACGTGATCCATTTAATCTAACCCTACAAAGGTCAATGCTGCAGTTGCATAGATGTCAAAAAGCCTAAAGAAGCCAAAATGATCTACTTCTCATCCTGCTTCGAAACATTACAGAGTTACTGATTTCAAAGGTTCAATTTTTGTGCTGGAGGGACTTGTAGAAAAGGACAAGGACTGAGTTTAGCATGCTTATTTATTGCTGTTGCCAACAGAGCTGCTCTCTGGAAGTATTCTGGAAAATTCATAATGTCCAGGCCAATGTATTTATAGTAAATTAAAGCAGTGCTTTATTACTATGATTATTTCCTTGGTTACAGTGTTGATGCTGAAAATTTAGGGAAAATAAAGCCCTTGTTATCATGCTTGTGAAAGATTTTAAGCTAACAAAAAGTTCAGTCTTGATTCCAGGGCAGTTAATTAAGGTTGACCAAGTCAGGCAGAAGTAAATTAACTTGGCTGATCAATTATTTATATGAAGCAGAATAAATGCCCTTAAAGAACTTGGTCTGTTCATAAAAGGATGTGTAAATTAAACTAAACACAGTTTTGTAAAATATGTTTCTATTTCTATGGGGAGAAGAGAAGTTAATGGTGAAATCACTATTAGGAAAATTATTAGAGTAATTACACAGTCCACCCCCCATCTGAAAAGAAAAATTCTCTTTCTCATTGTTCATCCATGTGCAGAGAAAAAGGAAGATGGCATGCAATTCTGAAGAGATAACAGAAGCACATGGAAAAGGAAAGAGGAAGGGAGGAAGGGAGGGAGGGAGGAAAGAAGGAAGGAAGGAAGAAGGAAGGAAGGAAGGAAGGAAAGAAGGAAGGAAGGAAAAAGAATGTGAATTTCACTACGTGGATTTCATTATTTTGGAAATACTGAACACATGGCTCTTACTTTATTGTCAGTTAACTCCATGCAGTTTGTAGACTGAAAAAGAATAAGGATGAGACTCGGACTAGCTTAGCTCTAAGAGAGGTACTTTTAAAATTACTCATGTTGCATCATTAAGATTCAAAACCCTCAATAATCGTGTTCATGCCATTGAGGAAAAAAGAAGACCAACCTGTCTATATTAAGATATAAAGCATACATTTGGTTCTGGTTCTCATCAAGCAAATGAACTGGTTCCCTTTTAATGTGCAAAGGGTTTACAAGGCAACACAAGACAAATAAAGGAGTTTTAAGGAGTGGGGTACAGCTCCACAGATTTTTTCCCCTAGTAGGCAAACAGTAGGGTGGCCTAGGATATTAAACCAGTTCTGTACTCTTTAATGCTCGTGTGGGTGTTACTCTCTTCACAAAAGAGAGGGAATAAAGCAATAGAAATCCCAGATGAAAGCCACAGACTCTCAGTAGAGGACTGCAACAATGGAGACATCACATTTGCTACCATGAGGGCCATGCTTTTACACTGCTCACCCATCATCTGGCGAGATGCTGCTGGAGCAGGTGGCATTGAGGAGATCAGGGACTGACTGGTAGAGGGGATGACAAATGAGACTTAGCAGTTAAGGATGCAGGTGAGGAGACAGAAAGATGGCGGCCCCAAGGTGTAGAGTAACTGTCTACAAATAGGGTTGGTTGCATGTGATACTCTTGAAGGGGAAAAAAAAAAAAAAAGGGTAGACGGGAGGAGAAAGAACAAAACAAGAGAAACAGAGTTACATCAGACAACTATTTTCTCACATAAGATAACTTCTACAAATTATGAATGAACCCTACAGACACCGCCATTTGTCTATCCACTGTCCTACTGGCACGGGTCCCATTTCATGGAAGGAGTACCCAAGAGCCAAGCTTAGGAGGCAAAGTCAGTGTGCTGACTGTGTTATGAAGGCACCGTCTTCCAATACCACATTTTCATAATTATAACAGAAAGGCGTAAATTTTCTAATGCATGGCAGTTCAAAAAGTAATCAGGGGAATGAGCCGGAGGGCTATTTTAATGTATGCAAAGCTAGTGACCCACAGTAAATGGGAGGTAAGCTACAATGAATGCAAAGTAATGCACACATACTACAGTCCTGGGCTGATGAGGGACGGCTAAAATTAACACCCAATTAATTTCCGAATTGACAAACAAATGAAACCCATAAATCTACTTTCTCATTAATTTTCTTGTGGTATAATTTAAAGCAGTAATATGAGGGCCAAAACTGAACATTATCCATCATAAATATCAAAAAGATAGCACTGTAACACCATAAATTATGCATATTACCTGTTGTTAAAAATGATTTATGTATTATCAACTTTATCATGCACCATAGATGTCTATCTACATGTATCTTTAGAAAATCTGGAATTTCATTTAGCCCCTCTGGAAAAAAAGTTCAGGAGCAACAAAATTGTCAAAAGCATGTTTTTAAAAAAACATAAACAAAACAAACGTGGCCATTCATTTAGCCATATGGGAGATCAGGGTAAAACTGGAATCATTCCAGGTCTCAGGTGAGTAGAGGTTGAGAATATCATGAAAACTGGTGAGTCAGGCCTCCCTGGGGAGGAGAAACAAACCAGCTGTAGGAGACCCCTCCTAGAGAACACAGCATCTGTGTCCAAACGGCGCCACTGGCCTGTCTTGCCCTCTGGAACGCAGGAGGTGCAGGGCTTGGTACACGTAAGCAAAGGCAAGATGCATTTGAATGCATCTCACATGGCCAGTGGGGAGCATCTATAGCTATGATGACGAAGGCAAGCAAGGAACCCTAAATTGGCAAAAACTTAGAAAAACCATGCTTATTTTCAATAATGTAATACGGCAGCTTTCTTGCTTTCAAAAGAGGAAGAAAAGAAATAGAAACTAACTTGTATTTATCAATTAGACCAGGAATAGTTTATATTTATTAATTAAATGGAAGCAGCATTCAGATTAAAAGTTTCCTTGTCTACTTTCCCAGCTCCATTTGTTTAATAAGAATAATAAATAAATAAATCTTCTCTCTCAAATTTAACTTTCAGGTATGCTTTGCACATAACAGGAATTTAATACATAATTACTAAATGTTTGACTAAATGATTAAATGATAGAAAATTCCAAGGCCAACCTCTTGATCAAATGAGATCAAGGGCTTGTGCTGGCCTCCAACTTTTATATTCCAACTTTAAAAATACTATTTTCTATACACTTATTTAACTGTTTTGGTGTTCTGAAACTCCAAAAGTAACAAGCCATTAAATCTGTTAGGTCTTAAGAGACATAGGACGATCTCATTAAACATTGAAAGATAATGAACCAATGAAATATCCTACAAAAACCCACTGGAAACACTGAATATATATATGGACAATTTGGATGGGCTGGAGAAGGTAGAGAATAGGATGTTTAATTTTCCCTGTAATTCATGACTCAGAATAGAGTTGGCGGGATAGGGTGGTAATAAAATAATGTTCTTAACAAAAGCACAGGCTTCCCTTTCTTCACCAGGCTTTCAATGTGAAGACAGGAGACTTCATATTTCCAAGGAAAAAAGGATTTCTGCATTCCGATGCCAAGGCAGTAAAGTTGTTCAGAGCAACTGTAAATGTCTTATTCTTCAGAACTGTCTTCATCAAACTTTCTTGGATACTGTCATCTTTATAAGACACCAATGAGCACAGATAACAAGTTGACCCCGCTCCAAAAATTACAGATGTCTACATTTATATTTTTTAGCTTTTCAGCTCTGGTGGGTCTCGGTTCCCTTCTTTCCTAATAGACAAGAGTTTAAGTGCCGTAATCATAGCAACTGTGGGCAAACGAGGGAAGTTCGAAAGAAGCCGCTCTAGGAAACAAGTACAAAGCAGAATGCATACCCACTCCCTCGCATATTAATCCTGAGGAGCTCAAATAATTAAATAGAGACTGAAAAGGAGCTTTGCCAATCCAGTGCTAGGCTGTTTGCTTTGCCACAAGGAAGCCTCTGAAGGTCAGGCATGATGGGGCCAGGTGTTCTGGGGAGCTTAATTAAAATGCATTTTTACAGAACAAAATAGATTTTAAGTTTGAGAACTAACAAAGCCTGTGGAACTTTAATCATTTGAACATTCAAACAGCTGAACTCTCACAAATAGTCCAGTGGAATAAAGTGACCAACAACCAGTTCAGAAAAGTCTTTTTTTTTTTTTCCCATTTCCATATTTTCTATCATTTAATGTACACGAGGCCAGGTTCATAACATCAATTAATGACTGGCATGTTCGATGACACACTTCACGTATCTCCTGCTTCGGCTCAAGCCCCTCACCGCTCTAGTGGCCAAAGTGAACAATATGTTCACAGCATCATGGTAATGTAGTGAATGTGGGCCATCAGAATTCTGTTGCTTGCGTTTCTCCGCTGTGTGAAAGGAACAATTATTTAATTTTATCCTTCAAAAACTCCAATATACATATATGTATTTTCCCCCCTGAAAGTTGCTCTCACAGACAGGTTAGCAAGGCTTCTCTGATATAAAACACTACCACTTGTCTCCGCAGGTCATGACCCTCCAGCCTCCACCCTTACCCTGGGTGTTGTATCTTTGCAATTTACAGCAAATGCTAGGACAGTATGCCTCATATTGAAACACAAGGCAAATTCAGAAACAGCAACAAACAATAACTTAACAAAAAAACAAAAAGCAAAAACCAAATGATGATATGATGCCAGCTGAGTTTTCTCTGCTGTTTGCAAAACATGACAAAGGCCAGGCTAATGTTCAGGTGTTATCTAAGGTGGCTCCCAGTGTCCAAGGGACAAGCGTCATGCACACACACCAAACTAAACAGAGCCACATGCTTGCTTTACTTAACTAGAAATGACACAAAGCATAAACTCACTTTAAAATGAGACAGGTAAGAGCCACAGGTAAGAGTAAAAACACTGGCTTTTAAAAATACATTATGCATATTAACTGTATAGTTTCTTCCCAATTAAAATCTCTTCATTTATGGCAGGGAGGATTTATTCAGAACACATCAAAGTAAAAATTAATCCTCCCTTCTCAAACCTGACAAAGAGTACGTGCATCCAACAGGATCATATCAAGCCTACAGGACAACACGCAAGATATACACAGTAATACAAAATCCAAGGATTGTACCTTTCGATGGTTACTGCCTTGTTCATAGTACTAGACTTTTTCTCCTACACCTTCTAAGTCCTTGTTTGTTCCACAAAGAAATTTCTAGCCGTCCGATGCTCTATTACCGAGCTAGTGGCCTTTCAGGAGAGCTCTCTCCCTTCAGAAAAAAGCAAACAACTGCATAGATATCATTACACTAAGGAAATCTCTTAGAAAAACCAAACAACTTGCTAATCTCGCCAGCCCCTTCATCCAAGCAAAAGATAAGAAAAGCAAACCTAAGTCTGTTTCAACCACATTCCAGGGACAAGTTCCCCTTTTTCTTTCTTTATCAAAATTCTAGCATTTAAGTTGGTGTGTGTGTGTGTGTGTGTGTGTGTTAAACAGACCTTGCAGGATAAACTGCTGCTCACACCCGCAAACAAAGCAATATCTGTTTAATAACGATTGCTGCCATGGGTACAGTAAACAAGGGGCCCAGCATTTGTGTTTATGAACAAACACATCATCTTACAAGAGCAATTTAACATTAACCAGGTGGAATAATCAACAGATTTCATAGGTGACACCAGGGGCAGGGCTAACGTAAACAGAACTGGGGAGGAGAAAGAGGCCACTCTTTGAGAATCAAGGTCGAGGTAAATGCATTACAGAGTAAACAGCTGGGAAGAAGGCAAGATAAACAAACAGTCATTCTTCTGACATTTAGAGAGGCAGAAAGGTTGTATGTTACATAGATCAGCTGCTGACCACCATGAAATCAAACCGGTTGGAGACCAAGCCTGCTTGTTTGCACAATGCCATGTTTGCTTATAAACAACAATTTGCTGTTACCAACATCACATTACTCATCATCATATAAGCCAGAGTGAATCCAGTCAGATCCGCTTAACTCTTTACTGGTGACATTACTTAGAAATTAAAAAACAAAAAACAGGCCTCTCTAAGAAAAAGAGGTCAGTCACCCCAAAATGAGACCAAGAGAGCTCAGTCAATATCCTTTTATTTCCTGGCTTGCAGATAAAAATAAAGCATCCACATGGTTTAAACTACTAAAGGTTGGATTTGAAAACAGCTTTAAAACACTATAATGTTTTCATGCTTCAGTAACTCTGCATTCATTTCTTCAGCTCATCTTCTTTTATCAGTGAAATATATGGGTCAAACACAGATTCGAATCTTGAATGTTTCATCCAGAAGGAAAACCTTGAAGTTCCACTCTCCCCATATCAAGCTTCTATTCTAAGATACCTTTAAGCCCAGTGGGCCCACAAACAGATGTAGAGCATTCTTAACTACTCTGCAAAAATTCAACTGTATCAGTTTATGATGGTTTCCTTAAAAAACATCAAAAAATAAAATAACCAGTTGATGTCCCATATAACCACTCAGGGGTTCATTCTGTCAGCTTATCAATAAAATCTTAGCTCTTCAAAGCCCAGAATGAGTAAGTTCGGTGTGTCCACTAACAAAAGTGTTAAGAAGAAATGTTTAATCTCTAAAATTTCCCCTGATGTGTACTACCACATAAAACAGCTTACTGTGTGTTATAAGAAAGTTTTCATGCCTTATCAGAGATACTATATTTAGAGAGACAATCTGCAATTAAAACATTAGTTTCAATCTCTTCTACAGCTACTTTAACACCATTAAACTACTTAATTTTGATACATGTGAAAAACCTCCTTCCTTTACTTAAAATTTAATAAGCAAAACATACTGAAAAACAGTTTGGTAGTTTATCTGTATCTTACACTTACACTCAGTTAGCTAATTTTTTAAAATTCTGCATGATGTCAGTGCAAAGTACAGCAAAACACTGTCTGCTGGATATCCAAAGCAAAATATGGAAATGAGAAAATGATATTAAAAAAATAAAGATACACCTAAGTGGTTTCTGGCAATTACATGATTAACAATCAGGTTATTGGAATTTTCCACTCTGTCTACAAAGAAAGTAACAGAAACTGTGTCGATCTGCCCCAGCCCCCACAACAGATATCCCCCTCCCAAGTTCCACTGTGAATTAACTCCTCAACCTTTTCTAGCTGCTCTTGTTGCCAGGCCTTGCTTCAATTATCTAATCTTTGTTCTGCAAACCTAAAGTCACAAAGTAACTAGTGTGTTGTCTTTCATGTTTTTGTTTTGTTGCTCTGTGGTTTGTTTCCTAAGTCCCTCTCTGCCAACCATCATATTTCCCCAAATCAACATAGCCCCTGAGGCCTCAACAATGTCAGGGGAAGAAAATTTCCACTGAGCATTCAGTGCCCTGGTAGGAGACAATTTTTCAGGCTCAAGGACCTGTTAACACCTGATGGACATGCAGGGAAGGGACACCATGAGTTCCCTTAAAAGCCCTCTAGGGGTGGAGCTGTTCTACTGCCCTTGAGAAAGAAAATCAGACTTGCTCAACTGAATGATGATGCAAGTCTGGCTGCTGGAACAACTAACAGAGAGAATCTTCCTCTAATGCTCTGAGAACAGAACGTTCTCAGATTCTGTGCTCACTACCCTATGGATGACTAGGAGGTAGAGAAAAGTGAAGGGGCTTCTATAACCAACACCCCAGTGAAAACCTAAGAGAAAAATAAAATAAAATGGAAAAGTCAAAGTGGAGGGCTGTGTCCGGGTATCCTCACTGTCCTGTCTTGAGGAGAAAATGCTGACGATTCACTCTCTGAACTTCAGCTCTTGTCCAGTTTTCCTGAACTACCGTTTTTATTTTCTTTTCCTGAACCATGGATGAACCAGAATATTACTAAAGGATTATAAACATAGTTGACAATTCTGAATGGTAATCCAAAGAGTTGTAACCATTTCCCTTCATAAAGGGAAATCATAATTGAGTCCTGGAGTTTTGAAAGCTAGGCTAAACCTGGGCATATAATCATTTCTTGAATGGGGAACTCTTTTCTGTTTGAAGATGGTTTCACCTATTCCTTACCACGAGCAGGATAAATAATGTGTCTTCTTTCCTCTTCCCCAGCAGTGGTGTTAAACTTGCCCTAACCCACAATTAGTTCTATTTTTTCATTTTTATTTTTAAGATGGAGTCTCGCTCTGTTGCCCTGGCCAGAGTGCAGTGGTGCAATCTAGGCTCACTGCAACCTCTGCCTCCTGGTTCCAGTGATTCTCCTGTCTCAGCCTCCCGAGTAGTGGGATTACTGGGGTGTGCCACCAAAACCGGCCAATTTTTGTATTTTTAGTGGAGACAGGGTTTCACCATGTTGGCCAAGCTGGTCTTCAACTTCTGACCTCAAGCGATCTTCCCCTCTTGGCCTCCCAAAGTGCTGGAATTACAGGTGTGAGCCACCATGCTGGGCCCACATTTAGTTTTACTTCTGTGTACCCAGTTTACTTATTGTATTCCCTATGAATCCCAAATTGTAAAAGTTTTATTTTTAAAAAAGTACATTAAGGAGGCTTTTATATAAGTTGTTCAATAAATTATTTTAAAAACTAAAAATAGTTCTAACGAGGCCTTGGGGTAACTCAGGATTGGGAAGGACTGATTTTTCTTTTCACAACTCCTCTCTAGAATGAAAATATTACAAATTCTGAGAGTCTCAGAAAGGTTGTGGCATCTTAGTGGACACCAGAGCCAGTTTCCCAAGCCCCATGCATTCACTTTTACTTCTATCTTCATTATTTTTACCATCTCCATCCACATCTACCATACTGTTATTTTTTTAAAAATGATTCACTTTTGATAAATAAATCTACCTTCAGAGGAAACTTTGTATCACTTCTTCAAATGGAAAACCAGTATACAACCCTTTGTAGATGCGAAAGACTTTTATAATGCATGTAATAAAACCTAACCAATGATATTAAATTCTGCTAGATCCTGCTGTTTCTCAGAGGCTCTGAGTGGAACTATGTTCTTTCTTTGTTAAATAATGAGCTTACAACTGGTAGAGACAGATTAAAGATACTAGTACCAAATGGAGACTTTCTCCTTGGCTTTATTAGAAGGATTAAAAAAGAATTGAAAATGGAATTGCTTCAACATTGCACCACAATAATGAGAATTGGTGAATGATTTATGAGCCACCAAAAAATCCTCTTCCAACCTATCCGTGAGTGGTACAAGGCTCATACATTGGGCAACTGAGCTACAGGAGACTTAAGAGACCCTCATGAACCTCCACGCTATAATCTTGACCCTTACGTGCTGGATTCCTAACAATGCAGCTCACAAAGCACGTACTGAGAGGCTACTATGGACACTTACACTGCTAAAGACATAATCAACCAAGAAGCCAGATTCTTTACACTTGCCCCCACACCAAATGGGGCTGCTAGTTCATGGGTATTATGCTTGTGGAAGACACCCTAAACACCAATAGCTCCAACAACGAGCCTCCCATCCAGGCCTGCCTTTTCTCACACCACCAAAAGACTTGTGCATCAGCCACTTAAGTCATGCCGCCTTTCCACAATACAAGTTCAGAGTTTATTTAGTAGCAAGTAACTACTATAAGATAAGAACTATAAGCATATCATTCAAATGCTTTATTGGTCAAAAAAGATGGATGCTTTTATTAATCCAACCTTTTTGTAATGCAGTGCCACTGATGACCCAGCATTAGCCTCATTCTCTGCTATTAATCACACTTCTAAGAGCTCATTTTGCCTTAAAATCTTAAGAAATTGCTATAATTTAAAGACATGGTGTCTACATAATGGGAAATGCTTCATAGATTGTATCATTTCAGAAAATACAGTATATTTTTATGGGAACAATGACATGATGCTAAGGAATTACAAAATGGGAATATATGTGTGTGTATATATATACACGAATGAATGAAAAGAGAAAAATGTAAGCTCCCTTTTGTATGTGTAGCTTCCCACATCTGTACACTTTAATCACTACCTTTGTGAAGTCCATTAATCCAAAGGCATTGCCATATAGTTTACATAGATTAAATCCAAAATAACGTTCCCAAACAAATGAAAATTAAAGGGAGAAACTCTAATGTAAAAAGAAAGATGTGGAAACACACGGTGTGCTTTAAAAAAACTCCATCAGTGGTATATTCCTCATTCGTCATCTGTAATTCCTGTGCCTTGTTTGTCCATGTGAAGAGAACTAAGGCAAGCCCTTCAACAAAGAACTTCAGGACAAACTATAGGCATCTGCCTATTTACATTCAGCAGAATTTTAACAATATAATGATGTCCTTAATGCATTAAGTCCTTTTCTCATTAAGCTACCCTTCGTGACCATTTAACACAGCTGAACACCATAAAGAAATGTATCTGAAAGAGTTTTTCAAAATACAAAGCTAAAACAAATCTTTTTTAAAGCACCCCTTCAATTTTTACCACCACACAATTAAAATGCAACATACACATGGTCGGGCACAGTGGCTCATGCCTGTAATCCCAGCACTTTGAGAGGCTGAGGCAGGCGGATCACAAAGTCAGGAGTTCGAGACAAGTCCGGCCAATATAGTGAAATCCCGTCTTTACTAAAAATACAAAAATTAGCCGGGCATGGTGTTGGGTGCCTGTAGTCCTAGCTACTTGGGAGGCTGAGGCAGGAGAATTGCTTGAACCCGGGAAGAGAAGGTTACAGTCAGCCAAGATCGTGCCACTGTACTCCAGCCTGGGTGACAGAGCAAGACTCCATCTCAAAAAAATAAAAATAAAATGCAACATACACATGTATATATTCAAATCTTACAAACACACAAAAATGGTGACATTGTGTTACATGATGAATGAAGGGTGGGGTGGGTTCCAATCAGGTACTACGATTATGAATGGATCTAGAGTAAATGGCTGGGAACCACAGAGAATCAGCCGACCTAAAAGTCAAGAACGCAGATATTGTCCTACAGTTTAGCAAGGGCTAAACTTGGAATCTGAGAAACAGCCGGAAGCTGGTGATAAAGCTTACTTAGGTGGAGCTGGGACAAAAGCATCCGCCTGCTTGGTGATAGGCAAGCCCAGCTCTGGCTGAGGGGCCCCTTCGCACAGAGATATGCTCCACCCATCCATCCATGTGCCATCACGTGGTCTAGATAAGCACTAGACCTTGGATCTCCCCCATGGGGAAGTGCTGAGCCTGGGAGGAGATTTAGAAAGAAATAGAAGTCCTTTATCAAGCTACCTTAATCATACTGTCATGAACATGCCAATGAGAAAGACAGGGCTTGAGGTGCCCTGAATAGGTAGAACAGGTACCAGCAGTGGGGTCGCTTCTCTTCGCCTACTGAGTGCTGGGGCCACTGGATGACTACAGGGTCAATGGCGGGACCATATGATATCTGATAATGCCAGATTCTCAACAGGATTCATTAATCAACTAAACACCCAAAGAAACTTTTGAAAAGGTGTTGCTACTCCCTGGCATGCCCATGGTAGCTGTGAGGAGTGGAGGTACTGGATATCTTTGGGACAGGAACAACACTTGGTAGGGAATTAAAATTACTAGTCTTCTTCACCTGTAAACGGAGACAACAGGGCTCCTAATAATGAGCATCCTAAATACCTGAGTTAAGATTTATCAAAGATCACGGCCATTGTTGACCACATTCTCTTCCAAGAGAGGAGGGTGAGAGAGAGGATCATAACCTATGCACAACCAATTGATGAGAAGAGCTAATGTATTTATCCAAGAGTAGACCCCTGTGGCACCTTCCATAGGAGGCTAGTACAAGGGATCTGTCTCATGACAAGGGTTTCCAATAGAACCACATATACCTCCAACAGATGAGAAAGTGATCAACCTTTGCACTGCAACTGTGTTGCAGGCTATGACCACACAAAGCACGGTTCTGTGGATGCCGCAAAGGCATCACCTGGGAGCTTTTTAGATATGCAAATTTTTGAGCCCATCTCAGACCTACTAAATGAGAACCTGCATTTTAATAATATCCCCAAGGTGACTCATATGCATATTAAAGTTTAAGAAGGTAGGTCTGGTGGAAAACAGGCAGACATACTTGGGTTTGATTTCCAGCTCAGCCAATTTTTAAGTTTTCAACAAGATAACCCACCACTCCCTATTCTCATTTCCTCATCTATAAAATCATGCTGTTCTGCATCTGATTTCACTCATCTTTCTAAGCAATATTTATTCTATAGTTAATACAAAATATGCCAGGCCCTGTACTAAGTGTTGGGGCGCCAACATGCAACAAAAATCAATACAGTTCTAATCAAGAAGACACACATTAATCAATTAGCTATATAAATAAGTGGAGATTAGAATTGTGATAAGTGCTACCATGAAAAATGCACAGTGCTCTGAGAGCACAGAGGAATAATATATGTAAAGTGCCTTGTATGTAGTAGGTGCTTAATAAATCACAGTGATTATTACTAGCTCATAAAACCCAGCCCTTTGGGAGGCCACGGGAAAAGTCTCAAGTGCAAATACTCTTCTCCCCATCATAAAATGAACGTGGACTAAGACTGTGTTCTCAGTTCAACTTAAAGAAAAAAAATGTGTTATTTTTATGCTGTCTCCTGGCTATACGAAGACTATAACATCAATAAAGTCAACATTTCTTCTAATGACAGCTTAGAGAGCAACACTAACTTTCTGGGTTATTGTTAAGAATCAGCTCTTGTTTACCAAGTTGTAGTTAAAGGGAAAAACGCAGAGCGGGGCAGAGGGTAATACTGCAAGCCAGCCCTGTTCAAAGCAGTCTTTTGATTATCATTTTAAAGCCTCAAAATCTAAAGAAAATCTTTAATTGGCTTTTCAGCAGCATTTCTCCTTTGGATATGCAGTTTGTTGAAGTTAAGAATGTACACGCTAACAATTGCAGATAGGATTAGCATCCTGCACCTTATACTGTGGATACAAGTGGTTGATTATTAGTGCACCTGGCACGTGTCTATACAGCAAGAAAACTGGACTGAACAGGAATCAAACAGGGCTCCTACCCAAATCCCTATCACTGACAACTCCCACCCCAGGAGCAGAGGCACCTTGAGTCCATCACACTAAATGGGAAGCTTGCACAGCACTGCACCTGGGTGTGTTCACGTCTCCTTACAACAGCTCTCCAAAGTCCCACATCTTCCTTTTCCTCATTTCCCATGAACTCACCAACTTTAAGAATTTTAAATATATCTTAATAAGTCTCCATGTATTTACAAATTTCTGGTTCTTTTCCACAAATTTGGTTTCCTTCCAATAGGTGTAGATTTCTGATGGGAGAATTCTGACCTCACTTTTATCTGAATGCCCCTCAACTCAAGAATGTCAGAACAGAATGGTTGATTTGAATGGGCTGGGAAGCTGGGGCAAGTGCAATGTGCTTCAGGTAAGCCCTCAAGATCTTAAGGTACAGTAGCCGCACGATACTGACCATCAGCTCACACACTGGGGCTCCAACTTTGATTTTTCTGAGTTGATGTGTGTAAGATGGGATAGGACAGCACCACTAGCAGCTTGGTAAGCAGCCAAAAATGGGTGGTTTCCATTTTTACTGCCTGGAATAAGATGTACCTTAAGGATAATTTCCTTTGGGTGCAGCAATTAAAAATGCAAAGTATGAGGGAAAAGGATACACCAGGAATTTAAAAAAAAAAATCAGGGAGAAATATCTGCCTAACAATCTGTCCTTCTACAGCAGTCGTTCTCAACTGATGGTTAATTGTCCCTCCCCACCAGGGGACATTTGGCAATGTCCAAGGACCGTTTTGGTTGTCACACCTGGAGGAGGGGGCTTGTGCCACTGCTATCTGGTGGGGAGAGGCTGGGGATGCTGCCGGACATCCTACAATGCACAGCAGAGACGCCACAATAAAAATTACCTGGTCCATGCATCAAGAGTGCTGTGACAGAGAACACTGCTATAAGAATTTGTTGTTTTATTTTATGTTTTAATGTATTATTATTTTTTGAGATGGAGTCTGGTTTTGTCACCCAGGCTGGAGTGCAGCGGCGTGACCTTGGCTCACTGCAACCTCCGCCTCCCAGGTTCAGGAGATTCTCCTGCTTCAGCCTCCCGAGTAGCTGGGATTACAGACATGCGCCACCATGCCCAGCTAATTTTTGTATTTTTAGTAGAGATGTGGTTTCGCCATTTTGGCCCCATTGGTCTGGAACTTCTAACCTCAAGTGATCCACCCGCCTTGGCCTCCCAAAGTGCAAGGATTACAGGTGTGAGCCACTGTGCCCAGCCTAGGATTTTGTTCTGTTTTTATTAAGGGATCAAAGCAATGAGTTCCACTTCTTGTTCAGAAGTCAATTTATTATGTTCCTTAAAACTTTAAAGATTTGTGATTTTTTTTTTGCTTGTGTTTCTACTTCATAAATACTAGCAAACTGAGCACCTATTATGGGTAAGGTTAGGCAAGACTTAGGTGATGCCCAGACATTTGAGTAGAGTAGTATATTTCAAGAGGCTGGGAGTGGGGAAGGCCGAGATGGGCTGAGGCAGGCAAGCAAACAGGAGAAAAGAAGTGGCCAAGCTTGACAGAGAAGTTGGAACCCTACATTAGCAGGGAACAGAAAAGGGCTGGGATGAAATGAGCTTTATAGAAAGTGAAATCTGGTAGAAGTACTCAGGATGGAGCTAAAGCAGAGAGACTGAGGGACAAACTAGGACACTTTCATCCACTTCTCCCTGCTTCCAGAGTGCCATGCTCATCGAACACTCATCTCTCCAAACTCTACTTCTCCCTCCATCAGGTAGGTTCGCCAATCATAAAATCATCTTCCTCAACCTCAAGTGTCTCTCCCTGGGATTGTCAGCTGCCTGAAAGAACTATACTTCATTGTGTCGACATCCTTCCCTGCCCTGGCTCCACCTCTGCAAGCTTGCTTCTGCCTCACCTCTTTGCTGAAACTATCCCAATCATTTTACTAATGAGCGGAGGTGACTTGAGTCCATCACACTGAACGGAGAAACTTGCATAGCACTGCACCTGGGTGTGTTCACGTCTCCCGAAAACAGCTCTCCAAAGTCCCACCTCTTCCCTTTCCTCATTTCCCGTGAACTCACAAACTTTAGGAATTTAGAATATGATGTAATAGATCTCCATGTATGTACAAATTTAATGAAGGTAAGTAAGCAATAGTGATGGTAATTCTAATGAGTTTTCAGTTGCTAAATTCAACAGAGAGTTTTCAATCCTTACCTTACCTAAACTTTGATGACACAAGACACTGTCATTCATATCATTTCTCTTGAAAAAGAAAATCTCTCTTCTCTTCGCCTCCAGGTTGTCCTCCTCATTCCTGGTTCTCTGGCGCTATCTCTGATGGCTCCTTCTCATCCTTTTTAACGAGCATCCCCTTCCTCTGCTCATTCTTTAATGTTTCATCTTGTCTAAAGTTAAGGCCTCAGTGTTGCAAAACTCTTAAAGCAGGGGTCTGCAAACTTTTTCTGTGGTGTTGTACAGTAAACTATTTTCAGCTTTGTAGGCCAGATGCTCTCTGTCCCAGCTACTTAGTTCTGCTGTTGTGGAGCAAATATAACCCAACCCATCTGTAAGCAAACGGGTATGGCTGTTTTCCAACTGTTCCAATAAAACTTTATTTACAAAACAGGCGGCAGCTGGATCTAGCACACAGAACTGTAGTTTGAGGGGCCCCTACTCTCAAGCACTATCCCTGGAAGTCCTTAACATTCCTATGGCTTCAACTCATGCCTGTATCCTGGTGATTCCTGAATTATTTTCCCCAACCAAAATATCTTCTCAGAGCTGCAGTCCCTTGTTTCTACAACCTTCTGGCCACTTCTACTTTGATGTCCTAAAAGAGCCACAAATTTTGCCTCAAACTGAAATTATTTATTTCTCCAAGCTCTAAAATCAAGCTAGCTCCTATTTCTGGGTTTTCAGGGAAAGAATTATATTCCAAATCAGGAATTATCTAATAATCTTCCTTCTCTTTTATTTCCCATCTTACTAATTCCCACCCACACTACCTCCTATTTAAATAATATCTGCCTCTCCACACCCTTGACTGGGAGCATGCCCTCATCACTTTGTAACTCTGAATGTGAACAAATGCAACTCCTAGCCTGGCCATGCCATAGCCCATCTGATCACGTGACCTCACTTGATTTAAATCCTGGGTCTCTATAAGGCCTATATCCTCCAGGCCTGTTCTGTCCAACAGAAAAACCACTGGCCACATGTTGCTACTGAGCACTTGAAATGTGGCTAGAGTGGAATATAGGACTAAATGTTTAATAAATGTGTGATTTTCATGAAAGTTTATTTTAATTTAAAAACCGATACCTAATTCAGTCATCAGAAAATGTTTAAGTATGTCTTGAACAACTTGGGTATGTGAATCTCTCTTAACCATAAGTTTTACGAAATCTAAATACAGATCAAGTATTTCCAATGAAATTTTAACGTCTGAATTGATATTTTTCAAAAACTTAGTATTAAAGAAAAAAATGAAAAATGTGTCTTTCATATATTTTTAATACTGATTACAAGCTGAAATTATATTTTGGACAAGTTGGATTAAATAGAATAATACTATAATTTATATCTTATTCTTTTTACTTTTTTGAATGCAGTTACCAGAAAATTTAAAGTTCTTTGTGTGGCTCTCCTTTTATTTCTACTGTGCAGTGCCACATGCAGCATACACTTCAGGATCTGGCCTACCCGCCCCTGCAGTGCTCTCCCCACTCTCTCTTTCTCTCCTCTGCTTCCACCCTATCTATCTACATCACAGCCAACTTAACAACCAGCTCCTTCCCAGGCATGCTGAGTACTCCAAGGCCTTTCTGCCTCTACCTCTCCGCCATGAACCTTGGTGGAGCTGATTCCTACTGAACCTCACAACTCACCTCTAGCTATGAAAGCTTTTGCAGACCACCTCCACCACCAGGTCTGGAAGAACCCCATCAAGTTTTATACTAAACTCTTGCAGAGTAATCATTACACTAAATTCTAGTTTTCTGAATGTTTACCTGTAAGCTAGGGATCATGTCTTGCCCCTAACAGGATACCAGGCAGTTTGATAAACAATTTAATGTCAGACAAATGAAGGAATGAATGAATGAACGAATGAATGAAATATTATACAGCTAGAATGAAAGACCTGGTAACTGATTATAGGAATTGAGGCAACATGAATGATATTTCTCAGCCCAAGTGATGCTTTTGTGAGAACGGCCAAGTGAGGGAACAGGCCATTTTCAGAGTAAAGCAGAAATGAAAACAAAAGCTAGCAGGGAGGCATCAACACAGAGGTGACAGTTGAAAGGGAATGAGTTAGATGGTGAGGGGAGGGCCAGTGCACTGGCTAACGCCCGTAATCCCAGCACTCTGGGAGGCTGAAGCAGGTGGATCGCCTGAGCTTAGGAGTTTGAGATCACTCTGAGCAACATGGCAAAACCCTGTCTCTATCAAAAATACAAAAAAAAAAAAAAAAAAAATTAGCTGGGTGTGATAGTGCATGCCTGTAGTCCCAGCTACTTGGGAGGCTGAGGTGGGAGGATCACCTGAGCCTGGGAGGTGGAGGTTGCAGTGAGGCAAGATCGCACCACTGCACTCCAACTTGGGTGACAGGGTGAGACCCTGTCTCAAAATAAAATAAAATAAAATATTATGAGAAGGGAAGGGTCCTCAGAACAAACCATAGGCAATTCCTGTACTTAGGAAACAGGAAGAATAACATTTACTAAGTTCTGGTCCTCACAACTACTTTGTGAGGTACATATTACTCCTCTTTTTATTTTCTTTTAAAGAAGAAAACCTGTAAGCAAAGAATACTTAAACACACATATACAAAGCTAGCAGACAAATATGTGAACATCAAAGTCATCCAATCTCCACCCACTACACTTCAGAGCAGGGGTCTGGGGCCTGTTAGGAACCGGGCGGTAAAGCAGGAGGTGAGCAGCAGGCGAATGAGCATCACCGCCTGAGCTCCGCCTCCTGTCAGATCAGCAGTGGCATTAGATTCTCATAGGAGCATGAACTCTATCGTGAAACACGCATAAGAGGGACCTAGGCTGCGTGCTCCTTAACCTTCCCCAACTCTTCCCCTCTCCTGGTCAGGAAAATTATCTTCCATGAAACTGGTCCTTGGTGCCAAAAATGTTGGGGACCACTGTTTTAGAGGCACCTTCCAGGGTAGAGTCCCAGAGAGTGACAAAAAACTTAGAAGGGAGTTTCAAAGAAGGAAGAAGTGGCTGATGGTTTCAAGTGGTTTAGAGAAGTGGAGGATGATGTGGAGATGGCGAAGCAAAAGGGAGATCCCCCAACCAACATCAAATACCTTCATCCTTCTGCCCTCCCTTCTTTCCTTCTGAAAATAAGAGGCTGTTCACTTTCTACCTTCACTCTGAAACCTGTGTCTTCCATGCTTATATTCTTCCAACACCAACCTCCTTCTCTCTACCCATCTCTACCACCTCTCTCATTTTAGTCTATATATAAATACACTCAAGGCACTCAGACCAAAACTATGCCGGATTACTCTTCTGTCCCTCTAGTTCCCATCCTGCAACCTCTTTCCTCCATGCAGCTAAGTTTTTTGAAAGGGTCCTGTCTCTATATTTCTACCTCCTACTTACAACTCTCTGCGATGCAGACTCAATGCTTATGTCTAGGACAGTAGTTCCTAAACTCTGAAGCCAATTAGAACCAAGTCCTTCGGCTGAGTGTGGTGGCTCACACCTGTAATCCCAGCACTTTGGGAGGCCAAGGCAGGTAGATCACAAGGTGAAGAGATCGAGACCATCCTGGCCATCATGGTGAAACCCTGTCTCTACAAAAATACAAAAATTAGCTGGGCGTGGTGGCACACACCTGTAGTCCCAGCTACTCAGGAGGCTGAGACAAGAGAATCGCTTGAACCCAGGAGGTGGAGGTTACAATGAGCCGAGACTGTGACACTGCATTCCAGCCTGGCACCAGAGCGAGACTCCGTATCACAAAACAAAAACAAAAACAAAAAAAACCCAGTCCTTCACCCAGATCCATGCAAGGGGCTGGGACGGAACCCTGGAGGCAGCATTTACAACATGCAGGCGATCCCTGAACACACCCAGTAACACTGACTCAACAGACCAGAGGGTCTCTGTCACACCTGACACTGGAGGCCACTTTGAAAATTCTCCTGTGGCTTCCCTGATAGCACATCCTCTGGTGCTTAGCCTGACTCAAAAACCCTTCACTCCCTTGGTGTTTTTATTTTTATTTTTTTGAGATGGCGTCTCCCTGTCACCCACGCTGGAGTGCAGTGGCACAATCTCAGCTCATTGCAACCTCTGCCTCTCAGGTTCAAGCAATTCTCATGTCTTAGCCTCCAGAGTAGCTGAGATTACAGGCGCCCACCACCATGCCTGGCTAACTTTTGTATGTTTCGTAGAGACGGGGTTTCACATGTTGGCCAGGCTAATCTCGAACTCCTGACCTCAGGTGATCTGCCCGCCTCTGCCTCCCAAAACCTCGGTCTTTTTTAAATACTTCACTGTCTTCCCCATTCGCTGTTGGTGTTCCTCAAGGCCCCCCTTGCCCTCCACATATACTTCACCTTTGCCTACACATTGATGATCACAGATTGGATCCCCAACAAGCCCTTCTCTCCTTTATTGGTTATTTCTACCACTTAAGTTCATCAGGCTCCCAAACTCAACATTGTTTTCTCCAACCTGCTACTTTGCCTGATCAGGGAAAGGTCACTGTCACCTCCTTCGATGTTCAGTCTTTCATCAGGACCTGGCAATTCTTAATCTTATATATCCAACAAACTTTTTCCCTTTCTTTTCATCACCACTACGATCAGCCAGTTGTCATCATCTTTCTCCTGAAATCTCAAAGAATCTTCGGGTGATACCATAAACACCATTAAAAACAAAAACCATTCTGATCAAGTCACTCCCTTGCCAGGAAAGCTCCCCAAGCTCCCCCATTCTAAAAAGAGTCTCAACTCCTTGGAATGGAATAACAGGTCTCCTGTATAATTTCCCAGACTTCTTTCCTGCTTCCTCCTCCACGAACCCAGCACTTTTCCTAGTTAGTTGCTGTTTTCCAAACATACCTTACTCTTTCATACCTACATTATGCTATTCTCTCCCTCTTGGAAGCACCTTTTCTCCTACATTGACCTAAATTCCTATGAATGCTTTCAAACTCATTTCAAATATTACCTTTAAAAAGAAAATATTTCATTCTAGCCAGGTGCGGTGGCTCATGCCTGTAATTCTATCACTTTGGGAGGCCGAGGCAGGCGGATCACAAGGTCAGGAGATCGAGACCATCTTGGCTAACACAGTGAAACCCTGTCTCTACTAAAAATACAAAAAATTAGCCGAGTGTGGTGGTGGGTGCCTGTAGTCCCAGCTACTCGGGAGGCTGAGGCAGGAGAATGGCGTGAACCTGGGAGGTGGAGCTTGCAGTGAGCCGAGATCACATCACTGTACTCTGGCCTGGCGGCAGAGCAAGACTCCATCTCAAAAAAAGAAAGAAAGAAAATATTTCATTCTAAAGTACTCCAGATGTACTTTATTTTTATGCTGACCAAAGGTCAGGTTCATTGCAATATGATAGTGATAGTGACCAGATGGTTCTCCACTCAGGCCAGGAGTACCCCATCACTGCTTCAGTAAAGCCTAATAGTACTGGATACTTAGGAGTCACTCAGCAGAAGTTTGCTGGATGGATGGATAGGTGGATAGGTCATGGGCAATGGAAGGATGGAGAGTCTAGGCTTGGATAATCACACTCCCTAGTATGGCAGCTGCTCAGTGAATTGCTAATTTCTTCCTCCTCATAGACTAAGAAAGTGATCAAAGAAACAGAAGTTGGAGATTCTGAATTTAGATTAACGAATTAAGATTAAGGAATTAAGATTAACGAGTTGCACCATCTGTATAGTAAAAGAAGAATTAAATCATCTGCTGAAATCTGGTGAGGATATAGCAGAGGCTCAAGGGTGGTGGTCAAGTTCTAGGATCATCACTGTAGTGAATGAGAGGACTCTAAAACCACAAACACACTGGGATTGATGAGCCCACGAGGGACTGCTCAGTTACATCTAGGATGCAGAACTGCATACAGGGACTCAGCATGGTTTTGAGAGAGCTACCAGCAACACTCACTGCCTTAGGAAGAGCAGTGGATGCGATCATAGATGGAGTCGGGGGTTGTGAGAGCCACTGCAGTGGCAGAAGAAGGGATAAGGGAGGGAGAGATGGTAGAGATGGTACTAGTGAAATAGCTACTTATGGGATCTCTGCTGGGTGTGGAGGAATGTGGATACAGGATAGTGATTAAGTACAATCTGCACAAGTGATGGGGAAGAGGCAGAGATGGGAGGCTGTGATCAAACGGAGGACTGGAAGTGTCTCAGAAAACACATATAGCAAAAAACCAGTGAGACTGAACAAGCCTCTAAAATTATCCAGCAAGTCAAAGGGAGAGGGCCCAGCACCCAGCACAGTAACACATAGCAGGTGGACATTTGTTGAATAAATGAATCAATGACAGAACCATTCCCTCACCCAGTGGTTCTATGTGAGTTGCCAGCATCAAATTAGAAAATAATCACAGATTAGCACTGTAGGCCAAGGACACCCGACAGACTGGTTGTTGTGACAAGGTTATATTTGACATTATTCTAACATGATAATGTAGGCAATGTGTTTAAGAGAGTTAGAAATACTAAGCTACAAGGGTACCCAAATCTGCCAGGACTTGGCACATCACAGTCAATATTTTGAATGAGTGAATGGGTGCCTAAATGGATGAATGAATGATAGAATATACATGACCTATATAATATCTACAATAAAACCCAGCCACCTTCAAAATCACACTCAAGGAACAACATTCACAAAGCCAGACTGAACAAGCAACATTGGATAAGGAGTTAAGGCATCTTGCTTCTCAAAAATTTCAATGATACAAAGGCACTAGCTGGGAGGCGGCAGTGTGAGAGAAGTGAAGATGTCTGTGATTTTGTTGCCATGTTATTCCAACACATTTGCGGCATAAATGCTAAGCTGTCAATCCCCTTTGCCTGGATAGCCACAGTTCAGAAGTGGCTCAATCTGATCACCAATGAGCTCTCTATTTAATACCTCTTACTTCATAAACTACTAGTGTAGCTCAATTCTCTGAACAACTGGAAAGGAAACAGAGCTGATAAGAGAATTAATACTTTCTTCCCAAATCACATCATCTAGGATAATAAAAGCATGTTAAACAAATAACTCTTAAAAGAAGTAGGAGAAAAACATTTTAACGTGAAGCTCTAAGCTATATTGATGTTTATAATTATGACGAGGAGGGAAAAAAATTTCTGAGCTAAGTCATAATTGCTAATGCTACGGATTTGTTCCCTGTAGAATTCTGTAAGATAAACAGAGATTTGCATATTTTGAAGGTATTTTGTCTGTCTGTTAAACACTCCTGTTACTGTAAAGATTTTTCTCCTTCCCAGGAATAGCTAGCTATTTTTCTCATCTCATTTCTAGTTCTCTGCCCACTTGCTTTCCCCACCCTAGGTTTTGGGAGTTCTCCCTCAAATACTAATGGTGAAGGAAACAAATCTTTTCAACAGTGGAGACATGAACAGAAACCCAATCACATCTATGGAAAGGAGCTGGATATGAGGGCATATTAGTGCAGAGGAAGAATGGGTGCAGCAAAGAGACACTGGGCACAGGGGCCCAAGATGGACTGAGAAAAATCATGTCTTCAGATATTTAGGCAACACTGAGTTTCAGAGGGCTTACCAAAAAAAACCTTTCACTTTCTAGAAACAAATGGTAGCTTTGCAAACTGAGCGATGCCAAGTTTTAAACAGCCTGATTCAGATTCAGGAGAGACAGGGGCAGAGAAAAAACTTCTGAGACACTACTTCTATTTTTACAGTCACTTTGCTTGAGACATCAAGGGCATGGGCACTTTTTTGGCAGCCTGTGCTGCTGGACGCCTCTGAGGAAAAGAAGTTGAAATTACATCAATTGTATCTTCCCATTTCCTAGAGCTAACTCAAGTCCCTCTGGTTAGGAACCGGTGTGTCTTCCTTTTGTCTCTCAAGGTCTGAAATGGTAACAATCTTGGGCTCTTTCTTGTAGGGGAGGCTGGGATTCTTCATAGTACAGATCCTTGTTCTAAGTCTAGATGGATGAGGCTGACATCAGAGCTTTGCCTTTTCAGTTTGGGCTC
>NW_012100432.1:3510795-3608573 GCF_000951045.1 Mandrillus leucophaeus
AAAAGTCCATAAAGTAGCTTGATATGTGGAAACACAAAAGATGTTTAAAATGTGCTCTAAGAGGGTTTCCTAGTAAAATGCTTTTACTATTGGTTTTTTTGTTTTTTTGATGTCTCATTTTTTAAAGGTTATTGGTTAATGAGCAGACCTGTATTTTATAAAGGGGGAAACTTGGCCTTTTAGGGGGAAGGAGTTAAGTACACCCCTGTATTATACAAGTGCTAATGATTTGTATTTACTGGGAGAATGGGAAAAATAAGGGAAGACGACACCAGTTTTTTCCCCCAGTTTTAGCTAAGATACTAGTTTCTCCTGACTTCCTGCAGACAGGTAGCTATACTCATTTGTACATAATCAGGGAACATTAAAATCTTTCATTCTGATTAATTACTGGTAAGTGTACTTAAAGTACTGAGCATGTTTCAAATACCAGAACTTTTTAATTTAAAAAATAGCCTAATCATTAACACAGAAATCACTCCGCTTACTAGTATTATTTTACATTCACCTGTTCCTGACCTCATTATAAAACCAGATGAAATGACTGTCATAAACAGGAAAAAAAGGTAAAAAATTCCCCAATGAAACATAATTCAGAAAATCTTGGCTTCACCTAGTGCTTGAAGCGTAACCCTATGGAGTGTGTTCATGAATGCAAAGCATAGCTTCAGAGTCATTACTGCTTAAGTATATACTTAATGTTGAATACTGTCAGGAAAAAAAAAGGGTTCTCAAAATCCACGTATTTATTCAGATTTCATCATACAGGCTCCACACTATCCTTGTAGAATATGCAAATGGGCCATGTCTCTTTCTTTCAGCTGTTTTCTAGTCAATGTCACGAATGGAGCTTTGAAATTAAAAAAAAATAAAATAAACGCCGGAAGTTGGATCGGCTGCAATGGGTTCTCCGTACCATCTCATTAAGGCACCCACTGTCTAGTAAACAACAACAACAAGAGCTAATCTGCACTGACAGAGGAGCACATTCTTTTCAGTACTGGAAAGCTCCATGGCCACTCGAGTATCCTCCTTAAGGGTTACTGCTTCATCAAGGACTTCGGGATAATTGTGCCACTTCTGTCAAACTCAGATCATCTCAGTGGCGCTGCAACCTCCAGGACTCCCTGGAAACTTGCTACTCACAATTAGAGCTCCTAAGGCAGCCTCAAGTTCTGCAAGGTGTGCCAAACAGCAGGGCTGCAGGAAAAGATACCAGCAGCCAAAGCAGACACCACTGGGGAGGAGTGGGTGGGGGATAAAGGAGAAAAAGACAAAACAAAACCTTGCAAAGGCCGCAGGCTTACAAGAGCATCACTATGCGGCTGTGAAGTGTTCAGAGATGCCAAGCAAACTGTGCAGCTTTTCAAATGGATCGCTTTCTTTAAAGACTGCTGCTCTTTGAACCAATTTCTCATAGAACAAATGCAGTGAAATTCTAAGGGCATGTGGTGCTCCTGACTTCTAGTGCCAAGAAGCCTCTACTTACATAGCAGAATGGCTCAGGCAGACTAAACTGCCCTCAGAGGTAGTACTGTGTGTTCAATGCCCATGAATGATTAAAGTCTTTAAAACCCTTCCCTACCCTGAAACAAAGGAACAGGAGGGGGAAAAACACATCTCCTTTACCTATGACAGTAAACAGATAGTATTTTAAAGTGCAAAGTGCAACTACCAGCCAAAAAATAATAATTAAGCACAAATATATTAGTAGTTAATCCCTAGCTAAAAACCAACATCTGAAGTCTGCTAAGCCAAACCTGTGAGTAAAGTAATACTCTTGGGGGAAGAAAGAAAGGTTGGTGCATAAACTCAAGAGCACAGGGCTCACTGTGAATTCTCAAAACTGGGAAGAGCCAAGAGAAAACTCTACACATGTTTTATTTTAAAATTACTATTTGATACTGATTCCAAAACCAAAGTGTTTTGTAAAATATTTTCACAGTAGGTGGCATCACTTATCAACTGTAGGAGGGGGGTGGTGGCTTGAAGCATTTTCCTTTATTAAGTTATCAAATAATCATTTAAATGGCTTTCACACATTCTGTTCCATTTGAGATACACCTACAAGTAAAGCAGGCTTGCCAGAGAATGGGAAAAAATTCCAGTAGATTCCAACTATCCAGATACTTGTTTTTCCCTCCGCTCTTTAATCATAAGAAGGGGAAAAAAGCAAGTTTGCAAATCTACTTTTTTTGTTAAGTAACAGATCATTTTGGTGAAAAATCATGTTTCTGCAGCTGACAGTGAAAGTCCCCTTTTCTTTCAATGAGGACAGTTTGGTTTAAAATAGCTTCTTTACTTAAATGAACCATGAATCGATTTTATACATTCTGACAAGGAAAGATGAAGATGTAAGCTTTAAAACTCAAAAAATAACTAAACATAAGCACAGTGATGTTTAGGCATGATAGCACCTGCAAACATGCTTCCTTCTTGTTTTGCATTCAAGAGAAGCAAAGTGAACTGATTCACCTTTTTACCTTATAAATACAATGAATAAAAAACCATGACCTCTGATGCTACGAATAAGACAGAACCAATCCAACTACAGCTACCTTATAGGAAAAAAAAAATAGGAGGTATTTTCTAATCTTTCAAGAGAGAATTAATTTATTATAAATGTTCAAAGTGGGGAAAAAATACACAACACCAACTTGTTGATTCAGTGGTTATTTTGGAGAAACGATGAATTCTGGACACTTCAAATTTCTCTTCCTGCATTAGGAAAAAAACATAAATGGATGACAAGCATTGTTTATCAGGCAATATTTTTAAACTATAAAGTTAAGACAGAAAAATTCCAGGGAAATGTAAGTTAAAATAACGATAAAAGATGAGTGAATAGAAAAAGCCTCTCTATTTTTCTTTTTCATTATGGTGCATAAATAATTCTGGTAGATTCAACTAGATTATGGTCTATGGAGATATCAAAGAATGTAGGGTATCAAGACTTAGATTCCTAGAAATTTAGAATGAGGGGAACAGGCAATTTGCCAAAGGGCAAAGAGTTCATACTTCAATGTTATCTCCTGTATGAAAGCCACATCCATTTTCTGGGTGATCCTTCAATTGTATGTGCAAAGAATTCTGTACCTAAGAAAGAGTTATACAGCTCAAAGGAGAACTGGTACTTGGGCCTGTTTCAGCATCATCACCTGAAAGGGATTTCTGAGGGTTGTCTGTCTCTCGTCAGGTCACATCTGAAGAAAGAGCATGTTTAAAAAGCTAATTCGGAAGGGGCTAGGTGGCTTAGCAAACTGAGATAATATAAAAAGAATCTGATAGTATCAAAATAAAAGACGTGCCACTATTTCTTAATAATATCCCATCAGCCAATTTCACATGCAGTAAATCATAACAATTAGAGAAGGGAGTGGAAATACATTTCAGGCAAGCACTATCGATTATCAGTGGCTGGCACTCCTTGAGAGGAAGATTCATAGGCCACAGTCAGGCTTGCTGAGAAAAAGTACTGTGATCAATTAGCAATGTCTGCTACGAGAACTGGCAGAAGGGAGAAGCAGCACTAATAATAGTTATTCTACCCATCTGCTAGCTATAACTCCACAGCACCCCTCAACTGGTAGTACACAAAAGCTACAGTAAATAAATAATGATGTCTTCTTTATGGCAGGAAGCTTATTCATATCCACAGATCTCAAAAAATGAAAACAGAGAATAGAAATTCCAAAAAATGAAAGAATAAAAAAATGGGGTCAGAGTTTGGTGTGGTGGCTCATGCCTGTAATCCCAACACTTTGGGAGGCCGAGGTGGGAGGATTCCTTGAGTTCAGAAGTTCCAGATCAGTCTGGGCAACACAGTTAAAACTCTGTGTTTAACAAAAATACAAAAAAATCTAGCCAATTGCAGCGATGCACACTTGTAGTCCCAGCTACTTGGGATGATGAAGAGGGAAGATCTCTTGAGCTCTGGCAATGGAAGTTACAATGAGCTGAGATCGCACCACAGAGCAAAACTCTGTCAAAATAAACAAATAAATTTTAAAAAGCAAGAAAAATGGGGACCAGGTGCAGTGGTTCTCTACAATGCTACTACCACTACTATGACTATAACTATGACTACTACTACTACTACTACTAATACAAACATAAGCTGGGTGCGATGACATGTCCCTACAGTTCCACTTACTCCGGAGGCTGAGGTGGGAGGATCACTTGAACCCAGGTGATTGAGGCTGCAGTGAGCTATGATTGCACAACTGAACTCCAGCCTAGGCGACAGAGTGAGAACCTATCCCCCCAAGAAAGAAAAGAAAAGAAAAGAAAGAGAAGAAAAGAGAGAGAGAAAGAGAGAAAGTGAAAAACAGAAAGGGAAGAAAGGGAGAGAAGGGGAGGGAGGGGAGGGGAGGGGAGGGGAGAGGAGGGGAAGGGAGGGAAATAGCTTCCAATTTGTATCAAGAAAGGTCTGTGGTCCAACTCATAAAAAACTGAGGGAACAGGATCTGAGCTTCTGTAAATCCACAGCTTACCACAATTGAAAGGAAGTTTAAAGCAGATGCTATAGTTTTTTTCTGTTTGCTTTTTTGTTGTTTTTGTTTTTTGTTTTTTGTTTTTTTTTTTTGAGATGGAGTTTCACTCTTGTCGCCCAGGCTGGAGTGCAATGGCGTGATCTCGGCTCACTGCAACCGCCGCCTCCGGGGTTCAAGAGATTCTCCCACCTCAGCCTCCTGAGTAGCTGGGATTACAAGCGCCCACGACCATGCCTGGCTCATTTCTTTCTTTCTTTCTTTTTTTTTTTTTTTGTATTTTTAGTAGAGACAGGGTTTCACCATGTTGGCCAGGCCGGTCTCAAACTCCTGACCTCAGGTGATCCGCCTGCCTCGGCCTCGCACCTGCCTGGCTGGTGCTGTAGTTTTATACATTGTATTCTCTGATTCCTGGGGATGCCAAGAAGGACAAAAGAGGATCAGGACTTGCATATTTTTGGAAAACAAGGAAGACAGCTAAGAAAACTTTTTAAAATGCATAAAAGTTGAATCAAGAAGAGAACTTAAGACCTTGGTAAAATCGACATTCCTTTTAGCCCAAATCAAACATCATTACATGATACAGAAATTTTGCTCTTTCTTCGAGGGTTTGTGTTCTTAATGTTCTCTGGAATTGTGTTTATTATCTGGGGTGGTAGGGCTGCTTCCAGTCCTGGCTTTTATACAACCCATACTGACCTTTGGTGGTGCAAACTTACTTCCAGACTATTCAGTAGTGATGTTTCTTGCATGCCAATTTGGGGAGATCGAGGCAGAAGGGTATACCTTCAATGACAAGTCATTAAAATCGCTTTTACATGTTTAATATTATAAGTAAAAAAAAAGAAAAGAAAACTTTGAAGCATTAAATCAAAACCGCAAAAAATCCTTTTGGACAACCAGAGTATTTGCCAAATGGCTGTTGGGAACAAACACCTCAAAACACAACAGAGTAAAAGGACACTAACCATTCATTATATTCCAACTTCAAACTAATCCAATCAGCACACTCATCCTCCACCACGGGAGATCACCTGACAACATGGACAAGCCAAGAGTACCAAAGACTGTCCTTCCAAAACATGTCCTCTGCCTTCACCCTTGCAAAAGAACTGATAATAATATATGGGTGAGTGGGGGGAGGCGAGGATGCTCTTCAAATCCTTGGAGGCACAAGTTGCACTGCCTATGGAAAGTTTTGTCACCCCAAAGACATCTCCAAGAACAGCTCTTTGATTTTGTTCAGAAAATGAGTGTGCTGTGGGCAGAGATGGAGGCTGTCCTCTCTGAGGTGTCTGCAAAGAAATGTTTAGTGCAGATGAATCTAAGGCATTTTCCTCCCCAGTTATGCACAGGACAAAAGCTAACATTTACATTATTCCCCTGTGAAGGTTCAAAGAGTGACGTTAGGCCAACTGTGGATAAGATGATTGCAAATGGAAGCACTGTATGGAAAATATCAGGCAGTAATCATATCCAGGAGCCAGTGGCCCAGAGATAGAAACACCCTGAAAACCAATTGATACTAATGAATCTGCAGCTTCAGGGCAGAACAGGGCAGGAGGAGGGGTGAAAATTTTAAGCACTTAACAAGTAAGTGGGCACATTTCATGCTGGGTACTGATCTTTGCCAGGACCCAGTCTTCCTATGGTCATCTCACATCTAATACCCTGTCCCTTGACTTCTGAAGGACCAAAAAGTAAAGTGAGATAATATCCCACTTGAATGTCTGCTTTTAATGGACGACATGACAGCTATAATTTCCATGTGCTCATTCCAGTGAAGGCTTCCATTTATTCTGATGGGGGAAAAAAAATCTTAGCAAAGCGACTGTAGATCAAAGTCCTCTTGGATTTTAAGGATTGACATAGATGTTTAGGGAAAAACTTTTTGGTGTATAACTCACTTTTCTGTAGGAGTTGGGGTTACTGAAAATTTACAATTAAAATTATGCTTTCCCTAAATCATCTATACAGTAAATAGAATGTAGGAAAGATGTGGATATTTAATGAACACCAATTACGAAACCTCTAGAAAAAAATTAAAGACTCTTTTTATAAGCCAAACAACACTGCTCTGATTTGGCAACCATTGAATGTTGACATCTCCGGTTAAAGCTATGACCTTTGTTACCTGCCTTTATGTAGTCAACAAGCCTCCTGAAGGCAGGAAGCCCACCACACCTAATAAGGAGGTATAAAATCAGTATTTGTTAAGTGATGTACATTCCTAGAACGTTGTTCTTTTTTTTTTTTTTCTTGAGACGGAGTCTCACTCTGTTGCCCAGGCTGGAGTACAGTGGTGCAATCTCAGCTCACTGCAACCTCTGCCTCCTGGGTTCAAGCGATTCTTCTGCCTCAGCCTCCTGAGTAGCTGGAACTAAAGGTGCGTGCCACCACACCCGGCTAATTTTTTGTATTTTTAGTAGAGACAGGGTTTCACCGTGTTGGTCAGGACGGTCTCTGTCTCCTGACCTCATGACCCACCTGCCTCAGTCTCCCAAAGTGCCGGGATTACAGGCGTGGGCCGCCGTACCCAGCTAATGTTTCTCTCTTTAAGAAACTATACTTACACAATAGTGTAAGGTAAATTCTGTACCAGGTAAAGAACACATATTAGGAGAGTATTGAGGAGACAAATGCATCTATTTACCTAAGGCAAATGCCCCAATAAAAGCCTGCTGCTCCAACACCCCATGTAACAATTCTTGGAAATAATCAAAGCCCAGGATAAGAGAATCACCTAGGAATATTCAAGGAGTCCCATTCTCTCCTCTCTGCTGACCTATGCTCATGGAATCATTATAGAAAATGAGCCAATATTTACTGGCATCAAGGTCACACACTGGGTATAGAATAGAAACATTTTGCAAATCCAAGTTCTCTGAAATAGTGGGGTAGGTGCTGTATTCTCAATTTGATTAGGAAGGGTAGGATGTTGAAATAACGGAAAGGATTACCTCCTTAGTGTCTCCCATGTAGAAATATTTGCTGTGTGTGGTTTCATCCCCACGTATTTCCTAAGCCCCTAAGTTCCCTGTAGCATGCTTTCATTGCGGCTCTCGATTGACTTTTGGGATAAATCTTTGAGCTACCACCCTCCAGCCCCCACGATCTACCAGTCATTCTGTCTACAGAGATATCATGTAGATTCCAGAGCTTCAGTGTCCCACAGACATAAAATGAGAGGCACAGAGGCAAGCCACATGTGTAATTTTAAAATTTCTAGTAGCCACATATAAACAAGCAAAAAGCGCTGGGTGCAGTGGCTCACGCCTGTAATCACAACACTTTGGGAGGCTAAGGCAGGAGGATGGCTTGAGCCCAGAAGTTGGAGACCATCCTGGGCAACATCAAGAGACTTTATCTCTACAAAAGACAATAAAAATCATTAGCTGGGTGTGATGGTGCTTTCCATACTCCCAGCTACTCAGGAGGCTGAGGTGGGAGGATTGTCTGAGCACAGGTTGTTGAGGCTGCAATGAGCCATAATCCTGCCACTGCACTCCAGCCTGGGTGATGCAGCGAGATCCTGTCTTAAGGAAAAAAAAAAAAAAAGAAAAAGAAAAAGAAATGAAAAGAAAAAGAAGAAAGTAGTGAAATTGATTTTAAAAATACATTTGGGCCAGGTGCAGTGGCTCACACCTGTAATCCCAACACTTTGGGAGGCCGAGGCAGGCAGATCACAAGGTCAGGAGTTCGAGACCAGCCTGACCAACATGGTGAAACCTCATCTCTATTAAAAGTACAAAAATTGGCCGGGCATAGTGGCTCATGCCTGTAATCTCAGCACTTCGGGAGGCCGAGGCGGGTGGATCACAAGGTCAGGAGATCGAGACCATCCTGGCTAACATGGTGAAAGCCCATCTCTACTAAAAATATAAAAAATTAGCCAGGTGTGGTGGTGGGCGCCTGTAGTCGCAGTTACTTGGGAGGCTGAGGCAGGAGAATGGTGTGAACCCGGGAGGCGGAGCTTGCAGTGAGCCGAGATCGCGCCACTGCACTCCAGCCTGGGCAACAGAGCGAGACTCCGTCTCAAAAATAAAAAAAACCACAAAAATTAGCCAGGCGCGGTGGTGCACGCCTGTAATCCCAGCTACTCAGGAGGCTGAGACACTTGATCCCAGGAGGCGGAGGTTGCAGTGAGCCAAGATTGTGCCACTGCACTCCAGCCTGGGTGACAGAGCGAGACTCCATCTCAAAAAAAAAAACAAAAAAAAACAAAAAAAACGGATTTTACTTAATATATCCAAAATATTTTAATTTCAACATGCAACTAATATAAAAGATGAATGACTTAGTTAACCTTCTTTCTTCTTTTTTTCTACTAAGTCTTTGGATGCCAGCATATATTTTATACATATGGCATACCTCAATTGGGGCTAGCCACACTTCCAGGGCTCAAGAGCCACATCTGGCTGGTAGCTACCATAGCGGACAGTGCAGGCCTGGAAGCATTTTCAAGATCCTGGCCTGGAAGAGTTTCTGTACGGTATGAGAAACCGACGCTTTACATACTGTCATCACTTCCCATGCATGAATTGGGATTGTGGAGAAATGGAGCCAAGGAACGGTGCTATGAAAGGAGTATCAGGAAGCACAGAGTTTCCTTGAAATGTTCCTACTGCTTTCTCTACATGCGGCCTGTATATATAAATGAAAGTGCAAGCAATGAATCCATACGTGTACATGGGGATACGTGTAAACACATATGGACTCACGTATCTATAAGTTCCACAGCTGATATTCATTCTGTCACCTGTCAAGATAACAGTAAGGAGGGCTTCAATCAAAGGGAAGGAGACAGCACAGCACTCTCCTCCCCCAGGAAAAAGGATAATTTAACAACAGTCTCATTTGTGTGTCTGGAGGGGGAAGGGGAGAAGGAAGAGAAGGTGGCTCCCTGCCAGGAATTTACATTATACTAAAAGACTGAGAAATTAGGAGATTCTCAGTTACTTAAGGCGCACATATAGTCTAACTCAAAAATACAAGATAACTATGAAAGGCTTTTTATTCCATAGGCACTCAAAATATATGAAATTAATAAATCAATTAAACAGTAAATTAACTAATTTAAGAGCATAAAACACTCACAGGCTACATACAGACTAGCGGGAACCACGCAGTGGTGATTCAGTGAGCAAGGGCTTTGCAGGCAGACAAGCAGGGCTTCAAAGCTCAGCTTGGTCACTTTCCACCTGCATAAGCAAGTTATTCAATCCGAGTGAATGTCTGTTTCCTCATTAGTAAGTAGGGACAAATAACAGTTACCTTGCCAGGCCTCTATGAAAACAGAGTATGTAAAGTGCCTAGGCTGCTACCTGGAACACTACTGCCGTTCAATAAACGAATGTACAAAGCATAAGTATGCCTCTAAAGGGGTGTGTGTGTGTGTGTGTGTGTGTGTGTGTGTGTGTGTGTGTCTACAAGGAAAGGCAAGACTCAAGTGCAGTGGCCAGGAGTGAGGTCTCTGGGGTTTTCCTGAAGGAAAACTTGTCTTGGTTCCAGCTCTAACAGCTGTCTGACCTGGGACAATGTCTGCATCACAGCTGCCACATGGAAAAGATTAGAATAACAGCACCTATCTCGAAAAGCAATTGGTAAGATTCTATGGCATTAAAGATGACAAGCGTTCAGAACAGTTCTAGACCATAGCTGTAGCTCAGTAACTAAGAGTGACTATTACCGTTACAGGCATTCATAAATAATCGGGGCTGAGGTGGCTTCCCATCTAGGATTGCTCCTGTCCACCCGCAAGCACTTACGAGTGGCTCCCCCACGCCAGGGAGGGACCAGGGAAGAGCAGGTTGAAGAGGTTTACAATCTCAACATCATTGTGCATATTTTATAGCTTTACACTTTAGAGAGCATTTTCTTCTCTATTTTCTCGTTTGATTTCTTTCTTATTTCCTCAAAAGTCATCAGGAATAAGCAAGTCCATTTCATCAGGAAATAGTTCTTCAACACCTACTTATGTGCAACGCATTAGTGTAAGTGCTGGGAATTCAGAAAACCATTCCTTGCCTTCAGAGAGCTTATGCTTTAGTGGTACTTCATCCATTTGTTTTCCCACCTTCCTAGAAGTAGGAAATTTCACAGTGGGAATACGGGGTTGCATAGGAGCTTGGTCTGAACTGAGAAAATCCAGTCTCCATGATGGGATAAAAACTAAAAATTTCCACACTATTATATAAAATCATTTCTCCTCTCCTGTCTCCCTCAATTATATTGAAAACCAAAAAGCTGGCCAGGCGCAGTGGCTCACACCTGTAATTCCAGCACTTTGGGAGGCCAAGGCAGGCAGATTACGAGGTCAGGAGATCAAGAGCCAGCCTGACCAAGATGGTGAAACCCCATCTTTGCTAAAAATACAAAAAATTAGCCGGGTGTGGTGGCGTGCACCTGTAATCACAGCTACTCAGGAGGTTGACGCAGGAGAATCCCTTGAACCTGGGAGGTGGAGGTTGCAGTGAGCCGAGATCGCGCCACTGCATTCCAGCCTGGGCGACAGAGCAAGACTCCTTCTCAAAAACAAAAGCAAACAAACAAATAACAACAAAAAAAGAAAACCAAAAAACCTCCACATTTCAAAAAAGTATAATATTGGATATGGAATTATAGCCATAGTACAAATATTTCTACAAGGTTTTTTACACACACTTTGAAGCCCATGGTATTTTTGAAAGTATGTAAAAGCAGAAAAAAAAATGCTTTTTAAGTGTTACACTTTGCTTTAAAACAGTCTGACATTGTGTCAAGTGTGACAGCCTTTGCTTAACTCAAACACAACTGGGAGACGTTCACCTCCACTGAGAATTCCAAAGTTGGACAAAATTCCGTATTCTGGTTGTCACTGCTACCAGGCTGAGTGAGTCCCATGTACAATTTGCCATGGCAATACCAGGAAATTTCTGCCTGTCAAAATATTAGAAAAGGCAGCCTCCTATCAGAGAACTGCTGGGGGCAGGGTTGACAATCAACTAGGAAGAACTTTGGGTCAAGAGATGGAGAACTGGGGGGTTTCGAACCGGGGGGTTTCGAAACGAAGTACAAGACTTTCACAGTCCCAAAAAATGAGAATGGATGCAGTTGATTTCTATTTTATTTTAATACTTTTTTCCATTTGCTGAGGAAGTAGCCTGCAGCAGAGTCAAACAGCTTGAACTATTTTTAGGCCTATGACCCTTTTAAAAACACAGTGCTAAATTCAATCCTCGGTTACACCCACTCAACTCCCACTGGCTTCGGCGAGAGCCATGGGGAGAATTCGTTCACGATGTAAAAGAGTTTAGTTATGCTCTTCGCATTCTTTGGTTTGAATGGAAGGGCAGTGTACTGGCCAAAGGCCATGAAAAGGCACATGGCTGGTCTGGCTCAAGCAGGGTAGCAGTGATGGGCCTACAAATGGAAGAGCATCTATGTGCAAAGCGTTTCCATTCTTACACAACTGGATGAAATGGGTGGTTTTTGGATGATCCAGGCAGAATGGGGAAAACAAGAAGTTCCTTTTGAAAATGTCATTCGGTTATATCTCAGAATTGTGTTTTGTTTTTGTTTTGTTTTGTTTGACAGAGTCTTGCTGTGTCACCCAGGCTGGAGTGCAGTGGCGTGATCTCAGCTCACTGCAACCTCCGCCTCCCGGGTTCACACCATTCTCCTGCCTCAGCCTCCTGAGTAGCTGGGATTACAGGCACGTGCCACCACGCCTGGCTAATTTTGTTTTTGTATTTTTAGTAGAGACAGGGTTTCACAGTGTTAGCCAGGATGGTCTCAATCTCCTGAGCTCGTGGTCTGCCCGCTTTGGCCTCCCAAAGTGCTGCATTACAGGTGTGAGCCACCGCGCCCAGCAAGAATTGTTTAAAATTATAATCTCATCTATGAAGGCCCAGATTTGAAGAATCTTAACAGTGAAGCTAAATTAAACTTTTACCTTTGCCGGGTGCAGTGGCTCACGCCTGTAATCCCAGCACTTTGGGAGGCCGAGGCGGGCGGATCACGAGGTCAGGACTTCAAGACCAGCCTGGCCAACATAGTGAAACCCTTTCTCTATTAAAAATACAACAAATTAGCTGGGCATGGTGGTGGGTGCCTGTAATCCCAGCTACTTGGGAGGCTGAGGCAGGAGACTCGCTTGAACCTGGGAGGCAGAGATTGCAGTGAGTCGAGATCACACCATTGCACCCCAGCCTGGGTAACAGTGCAAGACTCCATCTCAAAAACAAAAACAAAAACAAAAACAACAAAACAAAAAACTTTTACCTCCAATTACCATAAGGGAGCACAGGAAATTCACTGCTGCCGAAAGCAACACAATTTGTGACCATAAACTCCAGAACAGTGGGGAAAAAGCTATCATTTTAAATAACAGGTCCCAAGTCTGACTTGGGGGTGAGTGGAGAGCATTTGGCATCTCAAATTACTTTAACAGGGGGCCCTGTCACATCCCATGGAAAGGACACTCCGGTCTCCCCTCCACCCTCTAATCCTTCTTTCTTAAAGGAACACTCAGCAAGATAATGAATCCTTTAAATGTTACATCTTCTGTCGCGCATTATTGTGGTGCCGAAACTCTTCACATCAAACAGTCATCAGGACTATTACAAAGTGGGCTTATAAGAGAGGGGCTGAAAAGGAGCTGTGTGAAAAGAAGTGGAAAATTAAAGCTGAAGCAGTCGAAGAAAGGGCTTAATTTACTGGCATGTACAGTATGCAAATGAGATTACTCTCAGCTTAACTGCATCATTTATGTCCATAATAACGGCATCATCATTACAGGGCTCAAATTAAATTACACCATAATTAGCATATCAAAGTGATTGGTTAAAGTTTAAAACAAATACCCAATTTTGTTAATGAACAGCTGTAATTGTCATGTACACTTCAGTGAAAACTCTCTAAACAAATATATGTTTTAGAAGAGAGGAAGATTTTTTTTTTTTAAGGAGACAGGTCTGTAGCAGAGGTAAATTGCCTAAAAAAAAGAATGACATGGACTATTCTATTAATGTTAATATATGCTGATCATTTTCAGGTAATAAAACATTCTATCAAAACAAGGCTTCGCTTATATTTAGACACCTTCCCTGCTCTTGAAAGTGACAAACCACCAGAAACCTGCTTCTACTTGCAGCAACGATAACAATGCAGGGGTGACCTGTCTCGAACAAGCAAAGGACATGTTCAGTAACATGCTATTACTAACCCCTCATACTCATTTAAAAGACATTCATGTTCAAATCGTGCTGAGTCAAAGCTGATTTTTTTCCCCCCGTTCCAGCCCAAAGAGGGAAGAGTGACAGAAAACTTGCTGCATCTATGGGGTGGACCAGAACGCTCCTAAGCTGATGCCCTGATAACATATTAGACAGCCTCCAACTCAATTTCTCTTCATCGAATCATAGCTACACAGCAGTCTGAAACACACAGCTGCACTAGGGAAGTTTGCTCTTCCATCATCAAAATACATCAGGAGGTACAACTAGCTATTTTGTCAATTTTGGCTGGAATCAGAGTGCACACAAATTTCGTATATGTAAAACCAGACACTAATAATAAGCTTGTTTCCAAACCTTTTTGTTATAATCATTTAACGTCAGAAGAGTTTCTATACAAAAAGATTTGTCAATAATCTGGAGGCTTGCATGTGAAAAAGCTTTCCGCCTAAGATTCTCCAATTTCTTAACAACGTACCCCATATGTCCTCTGAGACAACTGTGAGGGTACATCGCTGTGATACACAGCATGGCAAGCCAAAATATATTTTGCCCAAAAAGAAAAAAAAAAAAAAAAGCACTTTCAAATATACTTAACAAGCAAATTGAATGTCTTATTAAAATCGTATTATCTAAACAGTGTTCAAAAATTTAAAGAAAGTAGCTTTTCATTTTATTCATCGAGGAATCCATTAAAGCTCAGGCTCTGAAGTAGTATGTAAATTATGTGCCTTTCAAGGTAGAGCTAGGGCAAATTCACTCCATCAACTAATGATGAACCTCATTATGTGCAGGGAGGATTCATAATGAGGAAAGAGCCACCCGCCATTCCATGTTCTAACATAAATCCCTGTAAAATTTGAATATCTCCCCGTCTAATTAAAGGCTACTAATTCCAATCACCCCCTCCATGGCCCCAAAGTAAAAATAAACCTCTCTAAAAGCACAGACTACAGTTATATTTCTAAAGCAGTACTCGATCCTGTTTGGACTCAGAACCTTCCACTCAGATGTGTTTTACGACAAGCATAATTAGCAGCTTTCTAAGAAATAAACTTTGGGGCTGCTCAAGCTCCTTTTGGTTAAATACATTGAATTTCTATTTTTCAAAGAGCTTCACCTTGACAGGGCTACAGTGCATGCACAGAGATGATCCGCAGCCAAGAAACCAACAGGAATGTGCAAGCATAGTAATAACGTAAAATAAAATTCTTAGCACTCGAGTTCCGTGCTGAAGCTGAGATGTTCAGAAAAAGCCAAGCACTGTGGCATGAACCCGAGATTGCATTTGGACGCGGATGCATTCAAATCTGCTTGGGAATGACATACTTGATTCTGGAACAAACTGCTCACTTTTAATGTGGTTTGAACTAATGAACAAGTACGTCCCAGCATCTTAAGCCAAAGAAGGGCTATTCCCTCTTCTAATCACCAACTTTGATTTTTTTTTAACTGAAAACTATAGAAAGAAAATACATCGTTGCCAAACATATTTATTATGATTAATAGCCTGTAATATCCCTCACCAAGGCTTAATTTGCTCTTGTTTTCAATTATGAAGCTGCACCACTCTATTCCAGTCCCCTTTTCAGGTTGAGATGAATTTCTTGTGGTCTTTACTCTTTCTATTGTATTGCCACCCAGCAATGGGCACAATTAGTTACAAACAGCAAACCTCCACCTTGGCTCCAACAGAGCACCAGATTACACAGAATTAGAGAAGAAAATAATTGAGAAATAAGTGAAGGTGTCCAAGGAATTAAAGCAATTAGACCAAAGGGGAAAAGAAAAAGCACATATGCCAGTCACCCAAACAGACCTTCACATTAAAATTTAAAAGAAAAGAAAAAAGTCCTAAATCTGTTAATTTCGATAAACTCAGTACAGTCCCTCATCAGGGAATCTTAGCTGCTGCCATAAATTCAAGCATCCCCAAATGTCTGAAACCCCAGTTTGGTAATACAATGTACACATCAGTGTCATACCAGTGTGGATTATCCAAACCTAACGAGTCCATTCTACTAAAGATGCTGCCGCTACTTCAAGTTGCATAAAAATAAACTCCACTACATAAAAGCTGCCACAGTGCGTGCGCTCTCATCCCTCGGCTCCAAGCATGATCTCTCCCCCCTCTTTTAGGTCAGCCACTCATGCATTAGGAAGACATCCCTCCCAAAATAACTTGGCCCTCCCCCCGAAGCACAGAGTTGAGCAACCTACCTTTGTTCTGGAGTTGCAGATAATAACAGGCAAGCCTCAAGACCATGAGGATTTGGAAAAGATCAGGAGAGTTGAAAAAAGGGGGGGAAAAAAAAAGAAGAAGAAGAAGAAGAGGAAGAAAAAGAAATACGCCCAAGTAGAGAAGAATTGGAAGAAACAGCAGGAAAAGGCTTCTAATGAAACTGTTGTGGCTGCCACAGATCGGGGGTGTTTTCAGCAGTGTTTACACCACACCAGTGAGTACACACCTCTGCTACATCTCATCCACAACTGGTGGCATTTTTTTTCTGAATCCATGCATGACAATTAAAAGCACTGCACCTCTCTGTTTGGGAGGGGGACCACAAAAGACCTCCGCAATATTTCTTTACAATGTCTATATCACTGATGAGCATTAGTTTGAGTGACAAAGGTCCCAGGCTAAATCAACATTCTTACCTTAATGTTCCTAGTAAAAGGCTCCAGGAAACATAACTCATGAGATATGTATGCACAGATATATCTCAAGGAATTAATCCAGAGCCCTCAGATGAAGTGAGGGGGGAAAAAAGGGGAAAAAAAGAAAAAAAAGAAAAGGCAGTGGCTTACATTTCCAAACAAACGCAGCTCAGCCTGGGGAAGCGATGGCATAAAAACAGGTTTGCATATACAGAGCTCAGTGGCAGAAGCGAGAGTTCTGTAGGATTTATTTGACACTTATTTTCCGGGAAGCCTTTTGTGGAGTTGTACCGTTTGTTTCTTATTGTCTGAGAAGCAGTTAGGAGCTTTCTCCCGGAGGGGGCCTCTCAACCCCTGGCTTGGCCTCCTCTGACGGGGAGGTAACCATATTAGGATGTGTATGGTAAAGTAAACAATAACATAGTTGCAATGAAATGGAATTTTTTTTCCCCCAGCTAATGGTGTTGGGGTCAGTCCTGTCTTTTCAGCCATCCCACTAATTTTGTTTCCTAGTTCAAACAGGCCCTCCTCCTCCTTTTTTTTTTTTTTCAAGTGTTAGCTGTTTCCAAATATCTGACTGTAAATTTGCTGAGAATGTTTGCAATGTAAGAAAAAGCTTTTAACATCCAAATAAAGATCGTGCCAGTTTAATCATTAAAAAGGATGTGAATTCTCAATCCCTTGCAGAGATACAAGCCTTCTCTACCCACCCACCCCCTCCCCATCTTTCCCTGAAGGTTAAAATTACTTGGTCATTTAGAAGTACCTGCTAAATAAATCAGATTTTTAAAGAACGAGACCGTTACCTTCATAAAAATTCCTCATTCACATACTGTGTCACTGAGTGAAGAGTCTTAACCATTCATGCGCCTGAAAATTTATTACCTGAAATTTCTAGGATGGTTACTTTTACATGATAAAGCTCTTTCCCACCTCCTCCAACCACCACCACCCCCCCACCCACAAAGAAAAAAAAGCATAAAATACTGTTGTCAAACCATCCTTTAGAAATTAGCTAATAAAATAAAAAATATTATCAAGAATGAGTTCCCAAAATGTTACATTTTTAAGAAAAGTTCTGCAGGTCCAAAGACAAACAATAAAAAGTAAGGCTGCTTTCTTGTCATGATCACTTAGTATGAAAACCACCTCCCACCACCAAGCAGTGAGTGAAACATCCCACTCAAAGGTCAGGGCTGGCTGATAAGGAGGGTAACAATGCTGATGGGGACCAGAGAGAACTGATCTGGAGGCAGCTGAGCAGCGGCGAGCCAGCCCTGGCCCTGACGCTGAGCAGGCTTCCATGTCTTTATTCCCTAGGTGAGAGCCGTGGCTGCTCTTGAAAGCAGTTTCCCTGTGAGATCAGGCAAAATGAGGGTGCTTCGGTAGCGGCCAGCCCTCGGTGTGCAAGGACGGGAGGATAGGGACAATGATGCTGTCTGCTAGAACCCCAGAAACCATCTGTGTACCAGGCACCGAGGCAAAACGTGCCATGAGCAAAAGGGCACAGGCAGGGGGATAAATGATACATGTAATTAAGAATGAAGCCAGGCTGATCTAGCAAATAAAATGCATGTGGCCCTGGTGAAACTCCCAAAGCTCAGAAAGAGCTCCTCCCTAGCCTGGAACCTCTGGGCCGGCCGCTGAACTGTCTTGGTTCTTATCAGATGCATATCGTACAGAAACCTAAAACCCCTGCAACTCATGTTTTATTAAAACATGTTTAGCATTCTTTTTAAAGATAGGTTTTAACCCCAAATACCCACGAAATTAAATCTCCTATGCCACTTATCTGCACTGCTGGGCAAAAACTAAAGTTGAGCTAAACAGAGAGATAGCAAAATCAATAAATCACACGAAACAAGTAGCAGTTCAAAAGTTCAAAGATATGATGGCCAGTTCAGCGCGTCTTAGCACTCACCCAATAATAACTCGTCTCCGTCACTCCTCATAGTATAGACAATTTCATGGCATCATTTTCATTAGCCTGTCTCAGGGAAAATTGCTAGCTATTTATGTATACGCTAAAATAAATTAGCCATTTCATCGAGCAATGTGATTCCTATAAAATACATTAACACAATACTCGATTTTCCAGTTGGAGTAAATAAATAAATCAATACATTCAATACAGGGTGATTCTTTTACTGTGGCGCTACAGCTCTCAGCATAAGTGTTTTTATTGGGTTTATTTGTTTCAATAAAAATTGAAATGGGCCAGTGATCTCAGTGCTAGCATCTTTTTAAAAAATCCATCCAATATTGGGGAAAGTATTGTGCAGAACATTCAAACTTATAATTTTATTCAAGAATCATTTTCATTATGTATTATTCCACAACCTGGTTCTGTTGGAAAATTTCACAAAGAGAAAGGGGGAAATCCTGCCAGGTGTTTGACTCTGGTGGCGTTTCTATGCTGCAGACCCCAGTCTGAGGGTGATGCTTCTGAGACAGCAGCGCTTGGCTGAGCTGCGACCTTCTGCTTGGAATGCGCCTCTTCCCTGGGTAGGGAGAAACGACAATGGGACAAGTGCCAGATGGCCTCCTCTGTCACACCTTATGGAATGCCATTGATTGTGGCTCAGAGAAGGCCATTTATTCCAACCTCTGGGGGAAAGACCAGGGTATCACGACTACAGGGAAGAAGAGAGAGGTGTGCTGCTGCTGTAAATAAAATCAGGCCGAGGGCCTGCGAGCGACTTTGGTGGCGAAATCAAGATACACTAGGCAGGAGATTTTCTGCAAGTCACCAGCACAGTGAAAAGGGAAATATGGTAGTGGATATCTGTTGTTTTTGTCTGCCCAATATCGATGCTCCCCTTTCTCTGATGACACTAGCCTGATTTTTCTTGGGGGGAAACGCCCATTCCTCACTGTCAGTCCTAATGGTTCACAGGAGGCTGAAGCATTTCTGAGCTCCAGAGGGTGGAGCCATAACCCAAGTCTGACCAATCAGTGAGTTCTGCTCTGCCAGCCACACTGATTGGCTGATGGATGGACATGTCCCAAGAATGATACTCAACTACTAGCATTCCATAGGAACTACTGGGAGAGAGAAAGGCTGTCCTTCTGCTGGCTTGCTAAACTTTTAAAAGCATGAATCGGGCTTGCCTCCACAAAAACAAAGCTGGCTGAACAGAGGCCAGGACACAGCAGCAAGAAGGTGAGCACAATAGCAAGACAGATTCCTAACAATGCTCACAGAGAACAGGCCTCCTCCTGGACTTGTCAATTACACAAGCCAATTAAATTCCCTTATTTGCTTAGCCAGCTGGAGTTGGCTTTGGGTCATTTGCAACCATAAGGTGCCACACAGGAGCCCAAAATAGATAGTGTTCTATATGTAGCTCTCCTACTCTACAATATATGTTAGCCTTTATGGGAAGGCAAACCAACTAAACACACACAAATCAATTAACTCTCATAACTAATACTCAAAATCTGTAGGATCTCGTGTTTCCTACGTAATTAACCAGTTCATCAGCCATGCTCTCTTCCTGCTAATAATAGAGTTGGAAAAAGAAGTCAGGACCCACAGTCAGAAAGAACTCAAGATGATCTCAAAGCAAACTAAACTGGAAATCTAAAAAAATCCAGCATGGCTGGGTGTGGTGGCTCCCGCCTGTAATCCCAGCACTTTGGGAGGCCGAGGCGGGTAGATCATGAGGTTAGGAATTTGAGACCAGCCTGACCAACATGGTGAAACTCTGTATCTACCAAAAATACAAAAATTAGCCGGGCGTAGTGGCATGCACCTGTAATCCCAGCTATTCGGGTGGCTGAGGCAGGAGGATCGCTTGAACCTGGGAGGCGGAGGTTGCTGTGAGCCAAGATCGTGCCACTGCACTCCAGCCTGGGTGTCAGAGCAACACTTCATCTCAAAAAAAAAAAAAAAAATCCAGCATGAAGTTGAATACAGACTTAAGAAGCTCCCCTCCAGGCTCCTCATAGTTATGGTTCAGTCAGGGATGGACCAACCTATGAGTTTAGGGGAATGGCCAGCTGGTTCACACAATAGGCCTTAGGCCTGCTGTGGAATCCTTAGTCTTGTGGTCACTGATCACAAAAAAGCCAGTGGGAACAGTAGGAAGGAGAAAGAGCTGCACTGGTCATTGAAAAGAGAGCTGCATTGGTCATTGAAAAGAGGCCAACACAAACTTCCCAGCCCCAACACTTTCTGAATGCTTTTGTGTAGAATTTCTGCAGATGCTGGAAACCCAGGAGGCACCAAAGTGAACATCCTAACTTAGCACTGGAGGAAAGAAAATAACTGAATGGAGTTTAGAGTCATGTGGATGCCAGAGGCCATAGGCAAGCTAGAAACAATATAGTAAGTAACATTTAAGCTGGGATGGAGTGGGCAGGGTCCTGCCGCCTGCCTGGCATTTAGCCCTGGCTCCAGCCCAGCCAGCCCAGCAAACCAGGGCTTTGACTTCCTCTTCCTGGGCGGGAAGGAACCCCAGATCAATTCAGTCAGCCTTTCTTGGGACTGGTAACCATAGTAACATAAACAATAACAAAAACAACAATAATAGAGGCTACCAATTTATTCTTAAATATGCCAGCAGTTATACTAGTCACTTCACATCCATTTCCTCACCTAATCTTTACAATCACCTTGTAAAATGCAGGCTGTTACTATTTCCATTTTGAAAGTGAGGAGACTGAGGCTCAGAGAGGTTAAATAATCTGCTCTTGGCCACACAACAGCTAAGCAGTAGAGTCCCGATCTGAACCCACCCCTCTGGCTGAGACACCTGATCCTTGGACACCATATTGGCATCCAACTGCTGCCAAGCAGGAATGTCAGTACCAGCCCCTGTTGCTCACACAAATGCCCTGAATAATGAAGCTGGGCTGGAGTACAAGCCAATCCACTCCACCCCAAGACATCATGACTTAGATGGCAGGCTCCACTCAGTTGGAAGGGAGAGGGTAGGTGAGGAGGGGAGAAGACAGGGAATAAAGGGAAACACCACCGCAACTGCCTTATTTCTTCAGCCTCAGCAGCATCAGTGTCAACCAGACTCCCCATGCTTGCCTCTAACTGGGGGCCATGTGACTCAGAACAAGTCTTTTCTGAACCTAATCACAGGTTTAACCCTACCTAGCACCAATATTATATCCAAAACACATGCTGTCTGACATCTGTACAATGAGAATTGCTTTAAAATTTGAACTGAGGAGCTGGGAGCCACAGAAGCCCACCCCACCAGAGAGGGGGATTTTTCAATCTCAGTACTAGGAACATTTTGAGCCAGAAAATTAACTATTCATTATGTAAGCTACCCTGTGAATTGCAGGATGTTGAACAGCATTCCTAGATGCTAGTAGCCCATGCCCCTACCACATTCGTGACCTCCAAAAACGTCTCCAGACATTGCCAAATGTCCCCTGCTGGGGAATGTCACTCCTGGTTGAGAACCACTTGTCTAGAGCATCATTGCCCAACAGAACTTTCTGTGACAACGGAAATGTTCTATGCCTACAACATGCAATAGGGTAGCCGATAGCCACATGAGGCTCCTGAGCACTTGAAATATGGCTAGTGTCACTGAGGAACTGAATTTTTAATTTTATGTAAGCTTAATTAATTTAAGTAGCCACCCATGCCTAGTGGCTGCCACATCTGGGACTGTGCAGTTTTAGAGGGGTCACAGAATTTCCATATTCATGACAATCAGATCTTCAGCAGATGGATACTTGGTTTCCAGTTCAAAATTCTTCATATTCATTAAAAATTGTATTTTCTTCTCAATGGAAATTAATAAATTCTAAAATTGAAAGTGTTTTTTTTTTTGCACTGGGCACAGTGGCTCACGCCTGTAAACCCAGCACTTTGGGAGGCTGAGGCGGGCAGATCACCTGAGGTCAGGAGTTCGAGACTAGCCTGGCCAGAATGGTGAAACTCCATTTCTACTAAAAATATAAAAATTAGCTGGGCATGGTGGCGCACATCTGTAATCCCAGCTACTCAGGAGGCTGAGGCAGGAGAATCGCTTGAACCCGGGAGGCAGAGTTTACAGTGAGCCGAAATTGCGCCACTGCACTCCAGCTTGGGTGACAGAGCGAGACTGTGTCTCCAAAAAAAAAAAAAAGAAAAAAAAGAAAAGTGTTTTTTGGTAATGACTTTTTAAAAATTCCGTTCTTACTTTGAATCTTTTCATCAAATTTAAATAAAAATTATTTTTTATAAACACGGTTTTGATTAGAATTGTAGATTTATATAATTGAGTAACTTGAAAGATTTATGCCTGTAGATTAGAACCAAGTGCACTCTTTAAGAAACTAGTTGCAAAATAATTTCTTTTTTCACTGTTAGAAAAATATACTTGCTACTCTCTTCGGGACACATTGAATGTAAACTGTGTCTTCAGAGACATCAGCTATCCTACAGAAAGTGCTCTGCCTCAGCAACTCAAATAACTCATACCATTTGGAGACGAGAGTAACACTGTGACAAGATAAGCAGTCACGTGCCTCCATCCTGTCCCTCCCCTGAAAAATCCAAAATGTACACAATTCAGGTGAAGCTTTCCACTGTAGCTCAAGGTGTGATGGATTTTTCGGCTTAGCAAGAAAGATTAGTATTGATGTAACAAAGTGACTGTAAAACCAGCCGTACAACGTTATAAATACATCATAGCTGTCAGGATGTTTCTTTCGCAATGGGCAAATACAGAACCAAAGACCATTTGGAAGCGGGGGTGGTGGTCATACACAACACCATGTGTGGGGTGGGAAACATCCAGAACTATGGCGCTGAGCAGGAAGCTGAGCCATCTACAAAATATTTCCTGAGTGATATATAGAGAGCTTAAGATGGGATAAAGCCTGATGATGAACAAAGTCAACAAAGTGCGTTGGAGTTACCCACACTGTCTAGATACCAAGACATTTCAGCTTTGGCAATGATATGAGAATCCAAAAATGTACCGTCATTCTGAATAACTGTGAACCTAATAATATTTATATCTATCTCCTTTGTAGGCTCAATGAAGACTTTAGGTTAACCTCCACTGGTCAAGTATGAAGTGTTACCCATATGGCACACACTACTGAATTGCAACCCAACAGCCAATCCCAACTCGTTCTTTCTCTTTTCCCTCCCTCTTCTCCCACCTCCTACTCCCCAAACTGAAAAAATGAGATGCTCCCCCTTCCCAGCTTTCTCTGTGGTTAGGGATGGTGATCTAATTTATTTCTGGCCAAAAGATATAAGGGGAAGATGACTGAAAAGATATAAGGGGAAAATGACTTTTTTCTTCTCGATAAGAGGACACTAAGAGATCTCTTTCTCTCACTGCTCTGTCCTTTTCCTTACTTTGTGCCTTTAAATGAAACCATGTAGGAAGGTGATGCCTGGTGCTTCAGCAGCCATCTTGTGGCCAAGAGGGAAAAGTTGAAGGAATCAAAGAGCTTTCCCAACCCCACACTAAGGTGCCAAACCAATCCTGGCACTGCCTATCTTCAGACTTCTGGGCAAGTAAATAATGAATTTCCTCATGTTTTCAGCCACTGTTGAGCAGTGAGGTGTTCTATGAACACATGCTAATTGATGTATCCCAAATTCCAAGAAGGACTAAAGAAAAGTCACTTCCTTGAGGGAGTGGGATTAATAAAAAGTATAATTAGCCAATCTCCCAGTATCTAAACTGGTTCCCTAAGAACTTGTCACTGAAGAAAACAATTCTTAGTCATTAGAGTATCCCTGAAGAACAACAACACTTCAGGCCCCCTGAGTGCCAACTTCATGCAAGGCTTTTACTGAAGTGGTTTACTTACATCACCCAGTCTTCTGACACCCTTACTTGACAGGTACTACGATTTTCCCAATGTTTGAGATAAAGAAACAGAAGCGGATGGAAGTGAAACAAAATGTCCTAGGCCAACAGCTGTTACAGAAAACCTGGTCCCAGAGTAGGGAAACGGTTACACACGTGGCCTCAACTGCAAAACATGGTCAATGCCAACCAAGTGATACACCTTTCTTACTCTAACATGTAACAGCAGACACCTGGGCTCAGGGCATAGGTTACACACTGTCATTAGAGCTGCGCCTCAGTTTGCAATGGAAATCGAAGGAAGGATTCATAGGCTAGTCTTGCAGTGGCCTCAGATGCTCCCTGAGAGAGGTAACAGCAGCATCCACAATGCAGCTGACATCACGAGCAGGCAAGGGTGCTGCTTCACGGCTATCTGTTTCCATGTACTGGGCCAAGTGGGGCATGGCCTGCTGCCTATAGTCCATCCCCCAATTTTAACACCAAAAAAAAAATTAAAAGGTCAAAAAAAATCCTTCAAGGGAAGTTGCTAAAAGGAGGCCCATGTTAGAAAGAAGTCACTTAGAAACATTAAGAGGCAGGTTGGTGTGTTGGATAGATGCAGCAAATGCACTGGCGTGGACAGCTGGGCACGCATCTTAGGGTAGACAAAGAACCATCAGGCAACTTGGCTTCATAGTTTTTGCTATGTTGAGTAATTAGCTTGACCTCTGTGAACCTCAGGTTTTCCATCTTTAATATGGAAATAATGGATGTGTTTAACTTTAGTGAGTTGTGGTGAGAATTAAATGAAATGATACATGTCCAAGTTCTCATCTGTTAGTAAATGCACAATGATACTTAGCTACCATCATCACCATCATTATCATCAGTATTTAATGATAATAAAGTGCAATATTACTATGAAGCATGTAACCCAGTACTCAGCATGTGCTAGGTTCTCAGTAAATACTCTTTTCCTCTTCTCTCTCCCTTCCACAAATAACTCAAAGATTTAACTCTGATATGATGCACCTATTGTAATTTTTAAAAAATATTAATAAGCTCATCCCTCTAAAATGGTACTGGGCTTGGTGTTACGGTAGATATAAAGACAAAGAAAGCTTCAATGGACATATGACCACATAATAAATATGCCAAATGAAAAAAGTATGTACTCGTTAAAAATGTAATTAAATATATGTAGCGCTAACATATAAAAAAAATGTTATACATGTAAGGATAGCCCTTCCACTTACTAAGTTTCTCCGGGTATTAAGAACAGAGGTACTTATGATTTTAAAAATATTTTGCCTTATAGTTCCAATTTTCTGCTATGAACATGTACTCCTTACAAATTTGGAGGAAAAGACATTACTTTGCAAAAGATAAAAAACAGAAGTTTCTACCTTCCAATTGGTTTTCTAGGGGTGAACAGTTAATAATTTGTCAACCACATAAATGTTAACAAATCTATAAGAAATTTTAAAATTACTAAACACTTAACTAATCCAACCTCCATGCCTTAATAAGTTACTCTGGGTATTTTCCTCCTCCCTAACTTCCTAGTCTCACCAGAAGCAAAATTTTCCCCTTGGTTTCAACCCTGCTTTTCTCTTCCCATTAAGAATAGTGGGAAGAGAAAATTCAGAGTACATCTTCAAGCCCCCCACAAAATGTGACTAGAATGTATAGATAGGTTGGGCACACAAAAATAAACAACCTATTAGGAGTCATGACTACTGGGCTGGCCTCACTCACGGAGGTATTGCGGACTGGCATTTGCTAAAAAGTTTTTCCTTATTGGTTGGTTGGCCTCAAAGAGCTCTGTGAATGCCAGGACTTATGATAAGCTATGACACACTTAACTGTTACATATTAATGTTCATGATAATGCAATCTTTCATTTGGGTGATTTAAAAGTCCCTCTAGTCCGACTTACAGTTAGATATACACTGAATGCTTCATCAATCATAACCATTTTTATTCTCAGTCTTGTGCAAAAATACTAGAGAAGGTGAATTCCAGCTACACATCGAAGAGGGCTTTACTGTTAGCCCTGAAAAATTTCACTCTTTTCTCATGTACCCTGGATTCCAACAGTTTCTGCTTAACCATTCTATTTACCTGTGTCTTTCACTGTAGCTGATCTTATCTACAGGGTAAAAGCAAATCCACATTCATATCTCTACTATAGGGTCAAATCTCCATATCTTATATGGAGAAAGCATTTCACAGTTACGAGCTTGACAAAATGCCCAGCATTGCAACATCTGAAATACTTGGGAGCAAGCAGCATGAGAAGCTCACAGCAACTTGAACAGAGCTTTTTAAAAGGAGGATTTAGAACCATCTCACAACAAGAACCAATGGGCCCACTTATCGCCAAGCAGTGAATCGGTGATCACGCCTACCCTAATAAATGCACTTGAAAGAAACTACACCCTTTTCCCATTCCTGTAAGGGCTTGTCGTAGTTTCATGGCCAAAATCTTCCCACAATTAACCTTGGACCTACAGATCGTAAGGCAACTCAAGACAGAGGCAGCAATCAGACTAGCCACTATCCAACATGGTCTTGTCCTACCTTGACTGCAATTATCTTCTAAATTAGAAACACAAGAATTGTTTAGGTCAGAATATGACAGCCCACTAGCCTCACACTGTCCCCATGTGTAACACAGAAGTAAATGCAACTATAGAGACAGAAAAATCTGTACCGCAAAATGTTTTGCTTGGGGTGGGGGTGAGTTAAGCCTAATCCTCTAAAATGAAATTTTTAAAAAATACCTAACATACATGTATTCCACATTTATATTTTGATTTTATTATGTTTCCTCGCTTTCATACTCTTAAGTTCTCCCATCTTAACAATCTTCTTTTAGGCTAACAAATTTGTTTTGATGCCTAGGTTACTGGTTGAGCTCTTAAGGCAAGGAAATACTAAATTATTGGAATTCAGTGGGGAGATGCTTCCAGGGTAAAGGTTCTCTGTTTATTAGCAAAAGAAAAGCATTCAACCAATCTGACTTGTAAGTCTGATAAAATCTCCGTGGAAAAACTGATTCTATTATGATGAGTAATCCTTGGAGATGAAAAATGACAAATACACATATTATGTTTTATTATATATTAATTCTAAAAGGGTCTGAAACGAAACTCAAGTAAGCCATCTTTTAGATGTTGGAAAATGGCAAACTTCCCCACAAACTACAAGAAAGAATGAAATTAAACAGCACCCCTATAAAGCAGGATATAAAAGTAAAGATTATTGGGGGAAAAAAGATTGTCTTCCTGCTCTATATTAATCTCATGAATTGTGCATTTACTCTATTTCTCTTTTATTATTTGATGATGAGTTTTTAGAGCTTGGGTTTTATGAGGACTAGCTGGAGGAAGGTCTTCAGCAGCGAGCTAAGCTACAGATCTTGGTATGTTATTATATCTTTCCCAATGACATAAATACCAGATGAAGACATCCAAAGTAAAGGCAGGCTCATCAAACTTCCTGTGATGCAAAACTGGGAAGTTTCCTCACAACGTCAAAGACAGAGTCAAGAGCCTGCTCAGAAAGGAGGTTGAAAGCCACAAAAGATGGGACTCCAGAGAGCAAACATGTGCCTCTCTCCAATCAACTCCACTATTCCTGTAGAGTTCAGGGACAGCAGGGGTTTGTTGAATTTGGTGGTGGGGGCGGGGCCTCCAGAATCCATTCTCACTTCAGTTTTCATTTAAGGAATTACTTTCCCCCACTGTTGCATGCAGGCTGGGACTCTTAAGTCAAGATCCTCTGCCCTGTCATTGCCATGGGGTAGGTATGGGACTTAGACTAGGCCTGTCTGATTCATCTGAGTAGACTGATGTGAGGACAGAAACATGTTTGAGGAGTACTGATTTTAGCAGTGGCTGTGATGAGCTGGCGAAGATACTGGCACTTCCTATACACTGGGATTGTCCTGCTTCTTATCTTTTACCCACCTTCTGTTCATTCTGAGCTACAGGCTATTCATCCAGTATCTTCTTTTAAGGATTACCTTTAAATTGGCCAAAGGTAATCTCTGTTAGTTGTGACCAAAGAACTCAAGCAGTATGATGGAGAGGCCCTTGCCTGAAGCTGATTCATGGGAGGAAGCTGAGTTTATTGAACTCTTGATGAATATAATTCACAATATGTGATACAGTGCTTCTTTGTTATAGGCACTCCTAAATTACAAAAATTTGGCCAATGGTCACTTAAAGAAAGACCAGTGGCTGAACCTGCAAGTCAGGAATTTTCTTACCAGTTCTTTGCAGCAGTTTTGGCAATATTTCAAAAATGCAGAATGGGACCAGGCATGGTGGTTCATGCCTGTAATCCCAACACTTTGGGAGGCCGAGGCGGGCAGATCACCCAAGGTCAGAAGTTTCGAGACCAGCCTGGCCAACATGGTGAAACCCCATCTCTACTAAAAATACAAAGGGAAAAAAAAAAAAAAAAAGTCAAGGGTAGTGGTAGGCACCTGTAATCCCAGCTACTTGGAAGGCTGAAGTGGGAGAATCACTTGAACTCAGGAGGCGGAGGTTGCAGTAAGCTAAGATCATGCCATTGCATTCCAGCCTGGGCGACAAGAATGAAACTCTACCTCAAAAAAAAAAAAAAAAAAAAAAAAAAAAAGCAGAATGGGTAAAAAGAGGAGGTGACTGAAAGGAGGAAATTTCCAGGATGTAGAAAGAAAAAGAAATGGAGCCACGGGAGTATTTCTTGAAGGACTGAGGATTCTTAATCTGGATTTCCAGGTGCCATGGCAAATCATTATAATGTATTTCTCAGGCGTTGTGGTAAAAACAACATGGACTTTTAGAAACATGTAGACCTGTGTGCAAATGTCTGCACTTCCATTTACCAGCTATGTGACCCAAACAAGTCACATAATCTTTCTCGACCTCAGTTTTCTCATCTGTAAAATGGGGTAACAATCATAGCTAGAACTCACTCATAAGCCACTTGGCAGGAGCAAACATGATGGTGAACACAAAATACCTCGCAGTCCTGATGCACAGTAGGCCCTCAACAAAATGGTAATTTGTTTTTACTGCGCTTAATAACATCCACAGAGTGCCTATGAATATCTACATAGTATGCTCTGGGCACACAAAAATAAATTAAATAGGTTCTTACCTTCAGGCAAGAATTTGTGGCTTTCGAATCTGAAAAGAACCCACTAAAATACAGAGCAGACTTGAACAAAGGTTATAATGAAATACAAACATACACTTGTGGGAGCCCAGACAAAAGAGTGAGTCACACAGGCTGAGTTCAATTGAAAAGGCTTCACAGAAGTCATATTTGAGCCAAGCCTTGAAGGATGAGTAGGATGTTAATAGGTAGGAGAGGGGGAAAAAAAAGAGGGACAATTGGCATCCAACACTGAAGGAAGCAGTAATAGGAGCTACAGAAGTTCAAGGGTAGGGCAAACAAAGGGCAGAATAAGGGGTCTGGTGTAAGCTGCTTGAGCACTCCTGTGTCAATCTTAACTCCCAGCAGACGGCTGGTCCCTTAGGTGACACCCAGATATTCTGTGGAAAGCTAGACTGGAGGAACTTCTAGAAGACACAGAGACTGGGGCCAGCTGATAAAGAGCTTTGGAGGCAATGCTAAGGAGCCAAGTCTTCATTCTACAGGCAGGAAGGCATGGACAGGAAGCGCAGAAAGCAGGAGAGACTTCAGAGGTCAAATAAACAGGGAGCAGCAGTTGGAAGGACGTAGGAGGGGAATAAGAAGGGGGAGCTTTGCTTAAGGCCTTAAGTGTGGGAACCTATCTTTTTGAACTGAAGCAATTCTGTGTTTAGGACTATCACTGGTAATATTAACAAAGTCAGTGCTGACCACAGAGAAACCTTTGACAGTAGCCCTAAGAATGGGATGGGCTGAGGCCAGGCGCAGTGGCTCACGCCTGTAATCCCAGCACTTTGGGAGGCTGAGACGGCCGGATCACGAGGTCAGGAGATCAAGACCATCCTGACTAACACAGTGAAATCCCGTCTCTACTAAAAATACAAAAAATGAGCCAGGCACGGTGGCATGCGCCTGTAGTCCCAGCGACTCGGGAGGCGGAGGCAAGAGAATTGCTTGAACCTGGGAGGCAGAGGTGTAGTGAGCCGAGATGGCACCACTGCACTTCAGCCTGGGTGAGAGTGAGACTCTTAGGAAAAAAAAAAGAAAAGAAATAAAGAATGAGATGGGCTGCCCCATGGGCATGAGTGGGCATGGCAACCAAAGCCTTCTAACAGAACGCAGAGGAGCCCAAGCTTAAAGCACAGACAAGCTACAGTGTGACCTTGCCGAGCTCACCTCACCTCTCAGTGTCTTAGTTTTATGACCTAGAAAATGGTGTCAGCTGCAGTATATCTTTGTAAGGTTATCATCAGGACAAAAAGAGAAGACATATGTAAAGGATTCAGAATGGTTTGCTGAACTGGCACATACAAAGTGCTCAGTAAATATTACCTCCTATCATTCCCTATTATTTTTCTTATTAGCCACCAAGGATGGTGAAAAAGGAGTACCAATGTCCCAAATGACTCACTTCCTAAGTCTATGATTCCTGTGTTGGAAGAAAACTAAACCCTATGGGCGTCTGGTAAAAGGAGCCGACCCCAATCAACTGCTTTTTCATAGACGGACTAGATGGTTTGTGATTAGCAATGATAAGAAGAAAAAGAAGGATGAACAACTGTAACTGAAACAGGGTTGTGATGAAACAAAAGTGCCTACACATCAATTAACTATCCATATTAAGAGGAGGTGCCTATCACCTAGAACAGCATACTCACAGGCACTGGGGGAATGCTTAGAGATGTGGATGCCACCTGCTAGTTACGTATAAAGTCCTTTAAGACAAGGGAGCCCAGATTAAGCTCCACAGGTAAGCCCCTTTGGTGGGCAGAGGGTGGGGGTGCTGCTGGAGGATCAGCGTGGTACCCAATTAGGCAGGGACATGAAGGAAGAGGTGAGGAAGGGCAGCAGGGAACTAACCAGGGACACTTTCTTTTCTTTTCTTTTTGAGACAGTCTCGCTCTGTCGCCCAGGCTGGAGTGCGGCTCACTGCAAGCTCCGCCTCTGGGGTTCACGCCATTCTCCTGCTTCAGCCTCCCAAATAGCTTGGGACTACAGGCGCCCGCCACCATGCCCGCTAATTTTTTTGTATTTTTAGTACAGATAGGGTTTCACTGTGTTAGCCAGGATGGTCTTGATCTCCTGACCTTGTGATCCACCCACCTCAGTCCCCCAAAGTGCTGGGATTACAGGTGTGAGCCACTGCACCCAGTCAACACTTTCTAATATGTAGGGAAGGCTGGGCGTCGGGAGAAATGCAGAGATGAAATAGGCACATGATACTTTTGCCCTTTTGGCCATGTTTTGTCAAAGAGTTTATGGAATGATTCATTTTTGCCAACTATTTCACATGGTAGTGTTTTACACTTTAGGATGAAGTCTGTTAAACATTCACAAGTTCCTAAATATGGCATGCAATGATAAGTAATTTAATTATTTCTGTATCATATTTAGAGTGGTCTCTTTTAAATTTTTTTTTTTTTTTCCCTGAGACGGTTTTTTTTTCCCCCCTCTGTCGCCCAGGCTGGAGTGCAATGGGGTGATCTCGGCTCACTGCAACCTCCATCTCCCGGGTTCAAGCAATTCTACTGCCTCAGTCTTCCGAGTAGCTAAGACTACAGGCGTGCATCACCATGCCTGGCTAATTTTTGTATTTTTAGTACAGACAGGGTTTCACCATGCTGGGCCAGGCTGGTCTCGAACTCCTGACCTTGTGATCCGCCTGCCTCAGCCTCCCAGAGTACTGGGATTACAGGCATGAGCCACTGTGCCCGGCGTACAGTTCTAGTTATTAAAGAACAGAGGTCTCCAAGACCGAAAGTTAAGGGTAAAACCTGGATTTTGAAAAAAGTCTACCAACTCGCAGTCCCATGAGCTTTTGACCATACACCATCTGCCCTTCTCCTAAATGCAAATTGCTAATAAAGTTTAGAATTTGTTAAACCATTAACTCTGCATTTCCTCCTTTTGGGTGTCCTATTAAGCTAAGCAGGAGTCCCCTGGGCACATTAAGGTAAAACAGAAAGAGCCCCCGATAATATAGTTCAAGATAAGAATGTAGGGTATTACACAACCTATCATTTATACCTTTTAAAGTAATACAGGCCTCTCGCAAAGCTGCTGGATATTCTAAGTAATTATCTTCCAGCACATTAAGATTTGGGCTGTATTCTCTATTTAATAAATTGATATAAATAATGCCACTTCTAGTAAATTATCACTAACTTTTCAACACAATATCGAACACATTAATAAAAAAAATTAGATTTTTTTTTTAACTTTAGTTTTCAGTTCTGCAATCTGGAACTAAAGTCAATTCTTGTATTATTTTCATATATTTAAATAAGAAAACATAAAATTGAGCATACTGCTGTAACACAGAGAAAAACAGACTTATTTCCGAGAGTTAGACCAAATTATTATAATAGAATCTATATTTGCTAAGATCTGATATAATGCAAATTTTTTTTTCTTTTGATTTATCAACATCTACCTACCCACAATAAAAGAACACGGAATGCTGAGACAGGTTAGCAAGCTCTGTAGACTAAAGTTGTGTTACTGAGAAATAATCTTGAACAACTGTGAAAATATTCGCACATTTCAAAATGACTGTCTCTCTTGGTGGCCTGATCTCCTGGCTAGAACGACACACTGATGTTACTCTCAAGTGGACTGAGGCAGAAAGATCTTTCAATGTGAATTACCTTATTTGAATCACCGCAGATTCAAAGCAAAACCCAACTTCATAGCCTATAGAATAGTCAACATTTTCTAATAAGAAAGTACACAAGTTACTTGGAAATATACTTTTGGAAGTGTCCTCCATACAAGTCCTGATTATTAAGTATCATGTATTAATTCATCATCCATTTGTTCACTGAACAAATACTTGTCAAGTCCCTGCCGAGTGCGGTGGTTCCCGTCTGTAATCCCAGCACTTTGGGAGGCCGAGGCGGCAGGATCACGAGGTCAGGAGTTCAAGACCAGCCTGGCCAACATGGTGAAACCCCGTCTCCACTGAAAATACAAAAATTAGCTGGGCATGGTGGCACACACCTGTAATCCCAGCTACTCGGGAGGCTGAGGCAGAATTGCTTGAATCTGCGAGGTGGAGGCTGCAGTGAGCCGAGATCGCGCCACTGCACTCCAGCCTGGCAACAGGGCAAGACTCTGTCTCAAAATAAATAAATAAATAAATAAATAATTTGTCAAGTCCCTACTACATACCAGACACTCAATGCTAAGAATACAAAAAAGATATGATCCCAGCCTGCACCATGACTATCAAAGCTAGGACCTCTTTGGGGCAGGGGAGCGGGGCTAAGTAGATTTCCAACACTTTCAGAAATAAATAAGCAATAGAATTTTTATACTCATGGTTTACTTCCAACATCAAATTTATGTAGAAAAGAAAGAGGCTGCCCTTTAAAAGAAAAAAAAAAGTCAGCAGATCAAAAGCATCATTAATCACTGTCTCTTTTAAATTAAAAGGTTCGCAGAAAGGTGGGCACAGAACCAACATGGGAAACAAATCATTCCCCTCGCTGAGTGAGGGTCAGCGTCTAAATGGGAGAGTCCTCCATATTTACCCAGCTCATCTCCTGCGTAATGGATTTGGAGGAGAGATTTCCACTGGGGCTCTGCTAATTTGAGGCTTGACTTATGCTTTTTAAAAATGACACTTGGGTGGTTACTCTAGTATTGTGACTAGTTTTAGAAATAAACCTTTCAAGTGTTCTCTCTGTGAGGTCCTCACTTACATGATCTGACCTGGTAGATCTTGAGCCGTTGCAAAGGTGCTCCACTAAGAAGCTGTGGGACTGAGTCTCCTGGTGGCCTTGGGACTCCATTGGCAAAATGGCTAGCCCTTTGAAAGCAAAAGTAAAACATGCCCAAAGCACCTGAGATAGGGCTTCTCATACAGTGGCTAGAAGCGTTCAGGAAACCCTGAAAGTGATTCATTTCAAATCAGGAGTAGCTCAGCAAAACCAAGGTCAGTGTTTTCCAAACCCTGCCCTTCAGAACACCTTTATGCTCACCCTGGGCTAGGTCACAGTGTGCAGGCAAAGAAAACATGGCCCTTTGTGCTGTGTACACAGCACAAAGGGGACACAGCCATGGACAGAATCAGACTTCCCGTCCTGTATAATACCAACTGAGAGCAATTGAAACCTGTTTAAAAACTAAAAGTAAAACAACAAAACCGAGCCTGTGCAAAACCATGAAAGCCAGGAATACCAGTGGCTGCTGGGAGAATATAAAAATCGGATGTGGGGGAATTGGGTTTTTATTGTTCTGTTATGGCTTATCTTGAATTTTGCTGTCTACTCAAGCTGGGGCCTGAATTAAAATGCTTGACTTTCCTTCTCAGTCAGTGTTCAACAACTATGTATATCATGTCCTACAACAAGCCGGATCCTTTGTGATGTGTGAGGTGTGCAGGAGTGAACTCTGTTCCTGCCCCTTGAGGAAGCTGCCTATGCTTCACTACCTATGTTTCTACATAAAGCTGCTCCACCTACTCAAGCTCCAGCCATACCTAAGCTACTCCTTAGTGGAGATTCACTCACTTCAAAGCTCTACTGCAAAATTACTTAATATTAATAACGATCAGGTTGACTATACTCACAGAAAACCCATATTCTTTTTTTTTTTTTTTCTTCTGAAATAGGTCTCACTCTGTCACCCAGGCCGCAGTGCAATGGAGTGATTCATGGCTCACTATAGCCTTGACTTTCCAAGTTCAAATGATCCTCCTGCCTTAGCCTCCTGAATAGCTGAGACTACAGGCACATGCCACGACTCCCAGCTAATTTTTTTTTTTTAATTAGAAACGAGGTCTCACTTTGCTGCCCAGGCTGGTCTTGAACTCTTGGCTTCAAGCAATTCTCCTGACTAGGCCTTCCAAATTGTTGTAATTACAGGCGTGAGCCACTGCACCCAGCCAGGAAACCCAGATTCAGAAAGGTATCTATCTAGAGAAAAATCTCATTCAGTGAATTCAATACTTACATACAACTATGGTAAGTCCAGAGTTTTAGGGTAAAAGCAAGTAAGCGTTGTACCCAATGGACGATTTAAAGCTCAATGTAGTTTGCTGGCTCCAAGATCAAGCCATTCATGTTTATCACCTTATCATGGAAACCAAACATCCTGAAGACTTGCCCTAGAATGACTTCTAAAGAGAAGAGATTATTGTACCCAGACTGGAAAGCTAAACAAAAGTGATGTTTTTCAAAACACATCAATTCACAAGACCCAAGGATTATTTATGGTAAACCGCCAACAAATATAAAATCCATAATTCCACAACGCAGTCAAATGAGGATGAGAAATGCAAGACTCATAAAATCTTGATATCAGGAATGGAGAGCCATGAATGCACTTTTAGATAAATTAGTTCAATTCTTAAGTCCTCAGACTTCTGAAAACATTGCCACTTGGAGGGATCTGATTAGATTTCCTAATTGCTTTAACACCTATCCTATCCTCCCTGGCTGGTTTGCTGAGCACTGTATTTGAGGGGCAGGGAGGTTCCCAGCATCCTCGTCATCTGTCTTCTACTCTGAGTTTCCAAACACAAAACTGCCCATTGAACAGTTATCACCCTATAGTTCAGCTGGAGGTAAAGAATTATGCAATTGTTAACAGTCTTGTATTGGGTACTCCTATCAATATGAAAAATAACTGTAACATTTATTGAGTGTTCATTACACACTAGGCTCTACTCTATTGCTTTTATATTCAATATTGGATTTAATTCTCACAGCAACTTTTTAAAAATGGGTACAATTTCCCCTATTATACAGCTGAGAAAAGAGATACAGAGGTCAGGCAGCTCGCGCAAGATCACATAGTGAGAAAGTTGCTGAGCTGGGCTGCAGTCTGGCTCATCTGATTCTAGAGTCTGCACGTATACACACTCAGAGGTTCCAGCTGTAAGCTTCAGAGCAAGTCCAGCTCTGTTCCGTGAAGTGCTAGCTCTAATTCCAGGAATCTATAGGTGACTGGGAGAGGAAATACAGAAAGAGAAAACAACACATTCTACCTTCTTTTCTCTCTCAAGAAATTTCTGGACCATTTCTCTTTGGTCTAACAGCAACCTTGGCCAAAAGCAACTATATCTGCCAAACTTACTAAGCTCTGTCTTAGCATTGTTCTAGGTACCTCCCACAACTGACCTGAAGAGAAATCACCCAGGAGACAAAGCACAGGATATAAGAAAGAAAAGAGAAGGGATCATTTTCCCCCTGATATCAAAGAAGACTCAAGAACTGATGTAAAGAATGGCTCCTAGTTCAGAAATCCCTTGGTAGTGAACTCCGAGGTAAATCCTTGAAGAGATGAGCAACACCCACTGCTAGTATTCACTCATCCATTAGCTCACTTCCAGGCCTGGAAAGCCAACTGGATGGTTCTCCTCTAGGAGGAAACAGCCAGATGTGAGACAAAGATACCTAGGCAACTAGCTGACTTGACAAACAGCTTCTCTCTCTGTCTTGCATACACACAGAGGCAGAGAACAGAAAACATGCAACACGGTGGAAAACGTGCACACTTAGGTTTCCCAGGCTAGCTCTTGCCCCAGTAACATGCACTTGTTCCCGGTGCAGTGATGATTTACAGCAACAGGCACGGGCACACGAAGCGCTGGACCGACTCCAAAAGAACTGATAAGAGTATGAAGGAAACTGAGAACCAAGTGACAAACACCCGAAGACAAACCTCACTGGAATCATGGAGGAGGGGGCAAAAAGTGAAGGTCACATTTCAGGTATCAAAAGGTGAGAGCTCATTTCACACCTCAGGAAACAAGGGTGCCAAAAGTTGAGAGCAAATCTCCAAAGTGCAAGAGGCCATCCAGGTCTAATGACTTGGTGTCGTCTTGACCAACCAGGCACAGAGTGTGGGAATGGTGCCTGGTCCTGAAACCCATCAGATAGTGGGTTCAAGTTTTATCAGGAAGGAAGAATTTCTAGGGCTGCAAAGATGGATGAAGAGTTAAAACAGCAAGCAAGCCAGGAAAAGAGAGAGAAAGTGCATAGGTGCCTGGAAATGTGACAGCCTTGAGGCAAGGTGAGACAGCCACCTAGCCCAGGACTCACATCCACAAAGGGCCATAATTTTGGACTTTTATTTTTTACTTATTTGTTTATTTTTTTGAGACACAGTCTCACTCTCTCACCCAGGCTGGAGTGCAGTGGCGTGATCTCGGCTCACTGCAACCTCTGCCCCCCAGGTTCAAGCGATTCTCCTGCCTCAGCCTCCTGAGTAGCTGACTACAGGTGCACACCACCATGCATGACTAATTTTTGTATTTTTAGTAGAGACAGGGTTTCACCATGTTGCCCAGGCTGGTCTTGAACTCCTGACCTCAAGTGATCTGCCCATCTCGGCCTCAAAGTGCTGGGATTACAGGCGTGAGCCACCGCACCTGGCCCCCAACTTTTGTTTATTTTTATTTTTATTTTTTTATTTTATCTTAGATTCAGGGGGTATAGGTACAGGTTTGTTGCATGGATTTACTGCATAGTGCTGAAGGTTGGGGGTCTAGTGAACCCACTGCCCAAATAGGGAACACTGTATCCACTAAGTAATTTTTCACCCTCTCCCTCCCCCATTTTGGGGTCTCCAGTGTCTATTACTTCCACCTTTATGTTCGTGTGTACCCAATGTTTAGCTCCCACTTGTGAGTGAGAACACGTGGTACTTGATTTTCTGTTTCTGAGTTATTTCACTTATGATAATGGCCACCAGCTCCATCCGTGTTGCAGTAAGAAACATGATTTCATTCTTTTTATGGCTGCAGTTTTGGACTTTCAATGCTCTTTCCAAATCAGATTTAACCTCCCGTCACAGATACACAGTGACAGGATTGAATTTAATCCTTCATCAAAGAACTTGAACCTGCGGATCCATTACTGGGCCACATCACCTCAATACATCAGAAGTAATGTTTTGAATAAATCCTGTGAGTCACATTATCATTATCACACTGCATTTTATGGGAGTGTGTGTGTGTGTGTGTGTGTGTGTGTGTAAACATTAACTGAAATTTGAGTTAAACATTGAGAAGATACCATAAATTTTATAAATCTGCTTTGCCTTTGCATTAAAGATTAGTATTATATTATGAGCTTTGAAGCAATGGAAGTGGTCCAGGTCTCTCTCTACTTTTGAGTGGCCCTTTTTTCTTACAAAGAGGTTCAATATTAGAAAAATTTAAAGAAGTACACAGTAGATCCAGATGGAAAGAAATCTAAAAGAAAGGACTCGATGGCTATATGTTCTTGAAGCATCCAAGAGAGGTCATGGAAAGACAAGAGTCGTGTACTCAAGGCCTGCAAGGTGACTGAGCACAGAACTGCATCTGCAAGTAGAAATGGCAAACAGGTGGAAATCACTTTACTGATGTGAGGACCAAAAACAAAAGTGATTGTGTAAGGACGGACAAGGTCATGGAGCTAAAAATGCAAGAACAGAGACACAGTTTGCAAAAGACACAATAGGGAAGTGTGGGAGATGTAATTATATAAAATTATATAAGATAAAAGAGGTTGAACCAGGCAAATATTATCACTTCTGGTAGACAGGGCTAACAGATTGCTTAAAAATATCTTTGTTGGGCCGGGCGCGGTGGCTCACGCCTGTAATCCCAGCACTTCGGGAGGCCAAGGCAGGCAGATCACCTGAGGTCAGGAGTTCGAAGCCAGCCTGGCCAACAAGGTGAAACGCTGTCTCTACTATAAATACAAAAATTAGCCACTCATGGTAGTGGGCATCTGTAATCCCAGCTATTCGGGAGGCTGAGGCAGAAGAATCGCTTGAACTTGGGAGATGGAGGTTGCAGTAAACTGAGATTACAGCGCTGCACTCCAGCCTGGGTGACACAGCGAGACTCCATCTCAAAAAAATAAGTAAATAAATAAATACAAAATTTAAAAAAAAAGGTCTGTGTTTTAATGATTTCAAAATTATTTCAGCTTCTACATTGCCATCAGCCAGATGAAAGAGGTGGAAAATAATTCTAAAAATCAGACACAGTTGCTGGGTGTGGTGGCTTACACCTGTAATCCCAGTACTTTGGGAGGCTGAGGCGAATGGATCATGAGGTCAGGAGATCGTGACCATCCTGGCTAACATGGTGAAAACCCGTCTCTACTAAAAATACAAAAAAACTTACCCGGGCGTGATGGCGGGTGCCTGTAGTCCCAGCTACTCGGGAGGCTGAGGCAGGAGAATGGCATGAACCTGGAAGGCAGAGCTTGCAGTGAGCTGAGATCGTGCCACTGCACTCCAGCCTGGGCAACAGACAGAGACTACATCTCAACAACAACAACAACAACAACAATCAGATACAGTCACATCACAAGGACTAAGACAAAGTATTCGAAAATGCTTCAGAACTGACAAATGTATTTCTGAGATTCCAAGGGGCAGGAAAAGCCCCAAAAGACTGGGAAAGTTGGGGGGTAGTGGGATATAATGAAGAAGCTTCAAAAACTGATGAACCAAGTAATTAAAACCGATCTTCTTCTCTTCCACACCAGGGGAGATACTGAGGGGGAACAATCTTTTTACCATCACTTTGAGAACAAGTTACCAGGCAACAACCAACATGGTTTTCTTGGAGACACATCATGCCAGCCCCTCCGACCGAGTGACAAGTCAGGTAGATAAAGGGGAAATGAGAGATGTAATCTTACAGACTTCTGTTAGTCCCCCGATTCTGTCCCTTGTGACATTCTCATCAGCGGGCTGGGAAGATGCGAGCAGGCACACCACACCCAACGGGCGGTTATCGCTGGTGCGCTGTCAACCTGGGGACGTCTAACAAGTGATGTTCCACAGGTGTCCACCTATCCACCAGGATTATTTAATATCTCTATCAATGAGATATTAAGAGAGAGCTTCCTGTGCCCACTGAGCCAGGCTGGAATCAAATTCCAGGGTCTCCCTATCACCATCCTGTATCATTACTTCTTTTATTACCCAACATGTAGTCTCATGGTTCATCTGCGCAGAAGGAAGACAAAAATCTGGGAAGGTAAACCAACGGAGACAGACAGAAACTTCACTCTGCCGTGGCACCACTACCCACGCAGGCCCTTCCTGGACTCACAGCTACTCAGACTGGATTTTTGTTTTTTCATTTAATGGCACATGATGATGCACACCACACTTAAAGGAAGATAACACAAAACAATTCCAGGAATCCCCGAACCCAGATTTTAAAATCATTTTAATGATTTTTAAATTATTTCAGCTTCTAAATTGCCATCAGCCAGATGAAGGAGGTGGAAAATAATTCTAAAAATCAGATACAGTTGCCGGATGTGGTGGCTTACGCCTGTAATCCCAGCACTTTGGGAGGCTGAGGCGAGTGGATCACAAGGTCAGGAGATTGAGACCATCCTGGCTAACACGGTGAAACCCCGCCTCTACTAAAAATACAAAAAAACTTACCCGGGTGTCATGGCAGGCGCCTATAGTACCAGCTACTCGGGAGGCTGAGGCAGGAGAATGGCGTGAACCCGGGAGGTGGGCGCAGTAGGAGTAAACGCTACTGCACTGATCTATTTAAAGAATACTTCTAGCTGGGCACAGTGGCCCACGCCTGTAATTCTAGCACTTTGGGAGGCCAAGGTGGGCAGATCACCTGAGGTCAGGGACGCGAAGAAACTCTCAGTCTGGAATCAGCCCACAGGTCTGTAGCTACAAAAATCATCTCCAAAACATGAGATTTTAGAGATCCAGTTCTCAATGTTACCTTGAAGATGACAATTTATGAAGAAACAGGTGATTTTAATCTGAAATTGCCAGGAAACAAACAAATGATTCCTCAAAAGCCCTTGGAAAGTAATGATAAGATAGCTAGGCAGAAAAAAAAAAAAAAAGATTTTGCAAAACTAAACTTAATGCGTTTTCATCTAGACGTGAATTAAAAATAAAATTCCACTATAAAAAGAATTTTTCAAAATGTTAGGCCCAAGAATATGGCCATATTGTTCCATCTTGAAGAACCCAGTTGAAGAACCCAGTTGATTCAGTTTTATTACTGGCCTCCCCGCTCTTCTAAGTAAGTCCCTCACTATAAACATTTACAAATTCCATCTCAGCATTAGTACTAAACAATATTCATTAAGAATCCCGCCAAAGTGCAACATGTAAGTAAATCAAACCTTTGATGCTCTATTTTGCAAATTTCATGGGCCACTAGGGATAATTAAAAGGGCAATTATATAAAGTTGGTGCAGTTTTGAGAAACAAATGACATTTTCTGCTTTAAAGCACTTGATAATTTGATATTTTGCTATTAGGGCCTTCATGTGTACTTTTATAGACAGGCAGCCAAATAAACAATAAATGTTCCTTAACAGCCTCTAATGATTGTTTTTGCCCACTGATATCACTCACCATTCCAGTCCATAAATCAGACGCTAAGAGATTAAGGTAAAGATAATGAAAAAGTATTAGAAACCATTAAGCTAGAGGCGGGGAGAAAAAGGCTGAAAGTGTTGATTTCTTCTATACTTTTTGCCAAAGCACCTTGCAAAGTCTGAGTTCCCGAGTGCTGGAGTGGGTTCGGTTTGTCACTGTGTTTAACCACCGCTCTGAAGCCAGCAAAGTACATTACAGCTCATGAAAAATACAGCGAAGAAACTGCTCGTGGCAGAAGCATTTAACTTCCTTGTTAGCAGCCTCCCCAAGTGGCACTTTTTCACCAGCAAGTTGTTTATTATGTTCGGTGCCAGGCAAAACTGATTAAATGGGGCTCTTAAGAATCAAAGCGTTATAAATTCATGGAAATACAGCAAGCAATAAATTCCATGGAATTAAAAGCTTACTAGTGCTATTAGCATTTCAGGGTGTTTGAATTGTTAATACTGATGTGCAAAAATGATGTGCCTCTAAGACAAGGCGGACCACAGCAACACAAGTGAGTGGCTCTAAAAAAATTTTATCAAAGTGTCACTGGGACCTGGCAGTTGTTAAAGATACAAGAATGGAGGAGGGGAGTAATTACCTTCAAAATTCTCATTTGCCCTAAAAAGTCAATCCCACAGAAGAAAGAAGGCGCCAAATAAAGGTTTACACACAGGAGAAGAATAAGCATAAAAATATTATGCAAAGGATTTATGCTCCAAGTGAATGAAAATTTCGTCTTAACAACCAAGAGGGATGAGAGTTTTATCCTGTAACCTGGTCTTAGCAGGGATGGGGCCCAACATGTTTTAACTGGGTTGATCCTGATCTTCTTACAGGACAGATAACCCCAGATCAGGTCCTCAAAAAGTTACCAAGTGGAGTGGACACTTTGGCCAATAAATTTCTCTGGTTTGTCATGTTTCACCTTCAACTCTTTCTGGGGGGCAACGTTATAAAGTCTTATTCTAAAGTGAAAAGGGGGAAAATCAATTATTATGCCATTCGGCAAGTGATATTCTCCCTCCCAGGTGCAAGATATGAAGTAAATGCTACTGCACCCAGAATACTTCTAACTGGGCACAGTGGCTCACGTCTGTAATCCCCCAGCACTTTGGGAGGCTAAGGTGGGCAGATCACCTGAGGTCAGGAGTTTGAGACCAGCCTGGCCAATATGGTGAAACCTCAACTCTACTAAAAATACAAAATCAGCCAGGTGTACTGGAGCACACCTGTAATCTCAGCTACTTGGGAGGCTGAGGCAGGAGAATTGCTTGAACCTGGGAGGTGGAGGTTGCAGTGAGCTGAGATAATGCCACTGCACTCCAGTCTTGGTGACAAAAGCGAGACTCCGTTTCAAAAAAAAAGAATACTTCCTTCCAACAGAAACATATCTAAAGATCTGTGGCAGGCAAATAACAAATGTAGGGAGAGAGAAAAGACAAAAAGTTAACAAAGACTTCTTAAATAATTAATTTTGTTGATAAAAAGTGTAAAGATAATTTTACTTTTTTGGTAAAAGAAAGAACTGCCGCCCACCAATTCGGTGTGATCACTTGAAAACACAACTTAAGAGAAAATTCACTGTAAATCTGGAATTACCAGATTTCAGGAAAAAACCAATCCAAAGCTGTCAATCTAGACAGACATCCAAACACCTATTCATCCACTCCAGAGATGGCCAAAAAAGTACTGCTTTTTAACACATCAAGAGAACTTAATTCCTTTGATAAAAGAACCACACATGTAATAGAATCTACTGATGGATCACTGGTACATATGATTATCTCCGGGGCTATGTTCCACAAGTGAATATAACATTTGTACTCACTGAAGCTGTCTGCTGCTTCCCTACAGAGAGACAGAGCCTGCTCACGTACCAAAAAATAGAAAGGAGACAAAGAGGAAAAACCTTACAGGGAGAAACTCATAACCACTAATGTGCTTTCACTGGGCTTAAGTCCAAAGCCATGCATTGTTACAGAAGCAACATTTTACAGGGTGTCTGAATTGTTAAAACTGCTGTCCAAAATGGTTCTGCCTCTAGGACAAGACCTACTATGTGCAAAATATTGGCAGGGGCGATGAATACATATAAGCCATTGTTCTTGTACTCAGAAAAGCTTAAGAGTCTCACTGGGGAAATAATCAATTATAAAGCACCTATTATACATTCTAAATCAGGAATCAAAAGAGTCTTAATAGACAGGTTCTCTACCCACTGGGATTTTAGAGTGACTTGAAGATAAGGCATACACCCAAAAAACCACCACCGAACAAGGCAGTATTAATCTATCAACATTCTATACACGTGGAATAATGGGGTTCTTTTGTGCAAAAAAATCACCACTTACAGGAGAAGCAAGAGTCAAAGTTTGATAAATAGATTAATAGGGAAAATTCAGCAATGAAAATGAGAAATAATATGCACAATTTTCTCTCAGCAGTGTCCTTGGCATCCTGGGTGGGTCAACTTCGATGTCCTCCTGAGGCTCCGTGTAGGACTATACTCAACAGTGGTGAGCAAAACCAATATGGCCCTTATTGTATTGCTCCCATGGGTCTTGCAACATACTAGGGGTGGGGGATTTGCGGAGGACAAGTAGCAGAAGGTGGCCTCAGTAATAGAGAAGACCTAGAAGCTTCCATGCCTGTGTCCCTCATTTATCCCCCGATCCCCCACCCCGGGTACCTGATCCTCTGCTCTTCTCACACAGGTCTCTAGTTCCTTGTGTTCCTTCAAAACTAGAAATTCATTTCTCAGTGCTTTATTCTCACTGACTAGCAAGCCTTTAATGTCACTGGGCTGCAGTTAAGCCTTACGCCAAAGAGAAGACACTCATATTTTCCGCTTTCCCTAACTAACTGGGAGAAAGAGCTCCGCTCCTTACTAGGGTCACCTGACCTTGGTTCATTTTTTTGACTGGAAAGTCTTTTCAGGATTGCTGCAGATACCTTTTCAAGAGTGACGTCTCTTCCAGAGCTGCTAGGGGAAAGCTCAGGTCTAGCTTATTTCTGGACCTGGAGGCAACTGTCTCAAGGCCATGGTCTTCCTTGGTTTGGAAGGTGCAGCATCTGGAGAAGGGAAATTGCTCTGTCCCTCCCCCAGGAGGGCCTCCTCACTTCTCACTATACACGAATTAGGATTAAGGAGAGGCCTCACACTCGTGTGTGCGCATCCATCCGGCTCCCTCTGTGCTGTTCAATCCTCTCTTGTACAACGAGCAGAGGCAGTAAGGTGTACATCCTTCTTCCTTCTGGTCCTTGTGTCCCATGGGGTCCACTTAAGAGTGGCCGGATTCAGGTTTGTGTGAGGAATCAGCTCAGTGTGAACTCATGTTCAGTTTCCAAGAAATACCGGCAATGAGGCACTGGGAAGGAACAAGGCCAACTAACAATCAAATGATAATTTGCATCCGGCCCTGTCCTCCTTCAGACATGTCTGGCTTATGAGGAGTAATGTCATCCGATGCTTACACCGCTGTAACCGAATTGGACTCCCACCTCCAATACGTGCTCAGGCCCTCACTTTCCTCCTCGCTACCACAGCCCTAACTCAGCTGCTTCCTTCTCTCCTCTAATCCCCTTGCCTTGGCAGGGTCAAGACTCCTGTATTGTGTGTTCTAGCTCAAAAGTTGGCTGATATTTTCAAACGTGCCCATCCCCCTTCAATCTTCCTTGAATGCAGCCCTACGCCGCCTCCATTATTTCAGTATCTGAGAACAAAGTTTCTGATGACAAAGTCTGTCCTTGGAACACAACCCTTTGCTAATCGGGGGACGACTGCTTGATAATAGGGCACTAACTGTGCAGCCCAGACAATGAGCAAAAAAAGAAACTAGGGGGAGGGAGAAAAATAAGTAACAATACGAAGTAATAAATGACTTCATGCCAAATGCATGGCAAAGGAATCAAATGCTCTACTATTCTGAGCACTGAGTGATTTCCGTGAAAGGGCTGGTCGTGGATAGTGGCTACAGAATGAGAAGAGGGCAGCGCAAGGGCCATTGTGAGGCTAGATAAATACAACTTGATGATAATTCAAATTGTCTGCTCATGCTCTTCTCAGACTGGAATGGCTTCACCCAATCCCTCTAACCTGTCTACTGAAGAAGTCCTACTCCTCCCAGGAGCCTTCACTGCAGGGTTACCTCCCTCAGGAGTCTTCCCCTAATTTTCCCAAGTAGAAAGGAAGGAGCCCTCCCTTCCAATTCATTGGGTCGAATATTTCACATCAAAAAGGACTTCCATAGTAGCACCAGTGCCTTCTCTACCATGCTGTGAGTTTCCTGAGATCTGCGGACATGTTTTATTCATCTCAGTGCTCCCAGGCCGACAGGAGCTCAGGGATTGATCCATTTTAACTATGTTGCAAACAGAAAACAGAAGAGACAGATAAATGAAAGGCAACCCTCAAGATTGGCCACCGTAACTAAGGTCCTTAAGAAGAAATATGGTCCGTAGAATCACATGACCCAAGGCCACCCCTGAAGAGTCAGGACAAGAGGCTAAGACCTTCCCTGCACTCCTTGGAGCAGCAAGGTGACAAGGATGGAGCTGCTGGAGCTCGTCACCACCAGGAATGGGGTCAATTCAGAAGAGAGCAAAGGTAAGAAATGCCAAGATGGGGTTGTCTAGCCAGGGCTACACCTGACCTATTCAGTTCCATCATCAAATACAGTCTCTTTCTGCTTGAGCCAGTGTGGGCTGAGTCTTATATGGCATACAACTAAAAAAGTATTTTCGATAACACAGTGATCCACAGAGGTGGAGATAACAATTTAGCATTACAGGAGACAAGCCATACGGAATCGAAAGTCAGGATTCAGAAGCTGGAAGTAAAGGCTGGGTAAATCTGGGCAAAATCAACAGTTTCTCATCACTGGGTTTCTGAAATCCATCAGCAATCTTATCTGATTTTCACTCTCATTAAAAGCAAGGATTTAAAAGACAGATTATCAAAATTCAGTATCCGATCAATTTTAGCAGGGCTTGCTGCCCCTTTACGTAGTAACACTTTGCTCTTTGCCATTCTAGAGCTACGTTTAAATGCATATTATATACTCATACACACATAATCAAACAGCACCAAAGAGGTAAGCAGGAAAAAGAAAGTCCACAGCCCCCCGCAACTACCAGTTTCCCTTCCCAAAGGTATCCATTGTTGCCAGTTTCTTGTCTCTCCATTCCAAAAATATTCTGTATACAATACAACCACATATGTATTTTGCATGTATATTTCTTTTTCTCCCACTTCATCCAAATAGTGTTCTATGTACCCACTTGTTCACTGAATATATATTGGAGATATTTCTGTACCAGTACCTACAGGTGTATGTTCTTTTTTAACAGCTGTGTAGTGATGTCCCTGACAGTCCCTCATCCTGGGGGTGGATCGTAATTTAGCAGTTCCCTCCTGACAGACATTTATGGAATTTCTTTGCTTTTGCCCCCACAGAAAATGTTACAAGTTATAACCCTGAACATAGGCCTTTTATCACCTGGGTGGGTATAAGTCCCTAGAAGTAACAGTCCCTTTTCCCCATTTGTGACCTAACAGAGTCAACAACGTTGACAGCTGGAAGGATTAATCCCCATTCCCACCTCATGTACCCTACACCTGGGCTTCCCTTTTACTTTTCTTAATATGGTTTTGTTTCGACAGTTTTCTGATAGGTTCAGACAAGGAGGTGTCTTTGATGGACGCTGAAAACAAAACATACAGAGGCACAATTCTACTGCAGAATCCAAAGCACCTTGTAAGATATTCCCCCACCACCTTTTTTATAGGCCTTGAAGAAAATCATCTGAACCTACACCTAGTGGTGTACGTGAGGCTTGTGGGCATAGGCTGCACTATTAGAGTTACACAGTGTAGTAATCACATGTCCGTGTCCCTGGAGGTTGCCCATCCTCTCATGCTTATCCCTTCTTCGTGTTTTTTTTTCCCCTGTCCTTTCCCACCTTTAACATATCCTGCAGCATCCTTTTAGCCTGTTTTCCTCCAGTCTAATTATTCTTCAATTTTAAATAATGTAATAACTTTGACATTTTCATTTATAGTTAAGCCACGCTAATTTGCACAAATGACGGGTAGACACAGCACAAATTAACAAGCCTGAAAAAATCAGCAAACACCCAAAAAGTCAATGATTAAAAAGAAATCAGGCTTCTGCATTATGAAATGCACGTTTATTTTTACAAGCAATTTCTGCAGACTCGTGAGAAAAGTACGGAGCAGTGACACTTGGCTGCTTTCTCATGTTCTCCCTTTTCTGAGCTATAGGGTTACTTTCTCTGCACGGTCTTCAGTGACGATGTTTTCTGGATGAAATATCAGGACTTAGAAGCCTAAGTCGTTCTGAGTACAAGGTTCAAAAGGTAGTCTGTGAGCTCAGTTTTGCTCCCATAATATAGGACTTTCTGGCATTCCTGGTTACAAGAGAGAAAAAAAGACGGAAACGGTTCTTCCCTGAAAAATCTGAGATGTGTCTAATCCAGTTTATCTTCCAACTCCACATTAGGGCTCTCCCAACACGCTACTCGCTCAGCCAGTATCTCCATCAGAGATGGTCACATCGGAAATCTAGGTGGCATCATTAACCATTCCCTCACTCTCACATCCCTTACTCTATCCATCAGTGATTGCTGCCTAATTTTAACCCCTAAGTATATTCTTCTTAAATTTTTATTTTTTAATCAACAAACAATAAATGACTGTATATATGCATGGTGATGTTTCAATACATATAATGCACAGTGATCATGTAAGAGTGATAGGCACATCTGTCATCTCAAACATTAATCATTTCTGGGTGTTGGGAATGTTCAGAATCCTCCTCCTAGCTGTTTGAGACTAATTATGTATTGCTGTTAACTATACACTCATCCTACAGTGGTATAGAACAACAGAATTTATTCCTCCAACCTAGCTGTAATTTTGTATCCTTTAACAAATCTCTCCCTTCCCCCTACACTTCCCAGCCTCTAGTATCCTCTGTTCTACTTTTTACTTCTATGAGATCAACCTTTTTTTTTTCTTTTTTCACTCTTTCGCCCAAGCTGGAGTGCAGTGGCACAATCTCGGCTCACTGCAAGCTCCGCCTCCCGGGTTCACAAAATTCTCCTGCCTCAGCCTCCCGAGTAGCTGGGACTACAGGCGTCTGCCACCACGCCGGCTAACTTTCTGTATTTTTAGTAGAGATGGGGTTTCACCGTGTTAGCCAGGATGGTCTCGATCTCCTGACCTCGTGATCAGCCTGACTCGGCCTCCCAAAGTCCTGGGATTACAGGTGTGAGCCACCATGCCCAGCTGAACAACTTTCTTTTTTAACTTCCACATATGAGTGAGAACATGTGGTGTTTAACTTTCTCTTCCTGGCTTATTTCACTTAACACAATGTCCTCCAGTTCCATCTATGTTGCCACAAATGACAAGATTTCAGTCTTTTTTAGTGCTGAGTAGTATTCCATTGCATATATACAGCACAATTTCTTTATCCGTTCATGTGTTGTTGGACAGCCTTTAAAGACTTCTTCTTCCTTCCCTGTCCACTATCAACACCACAGTCCAAACGACAGCCTGGTCCACAACAGCCTCTTGCCACATGCATCAGTCCGATGACTGCAGCCTCCAACTCCTCCCTGCATATTATGTTCCAGCCATACAGGCCTTATTTCTTTGCTTCAAGCATGCCAAGTTCACTCCCACCCGGAAGCATTGATCTTTCCCTAATCCTTACATGTCTAACTCCTTTTCATCTCAACTAAACTGTTTACCTTCGTAGAGGCATTTTCCCTAATTAAAAAAAAAAAAAATGCTGTTGGAGTATTCATTTAATTAATTAATTAATTTTTTTAGGGTGGAGGTCCTCACTCTACTGCCTAGAGTGGGGTAAGGTGGTGGGATTACAGCTCTCTGAGGGTCCAGTTTTGTCTTTGTTGGTTCACTAATATAAACTCAGCAAAGAATGCTGTGGCTGGCACACAGGAAAAGCCCAAATATGTGATCAAAGCATGAGCCAATGAAGAGTGTGGTCATTTGGATTGCCGACTTCAAGTCCTGGCCACAACACACACGAAGGATATGACCTGGGCATGCTGGGTGAATGGCTGCTCCCTCTCTGTGCCTGCGGGAAACAGTAGCCCCTACCTAACCAAGAGAAACCAGATTTTTCTGAAGTTGAAATGAAATTATACATCAGGGCATTAAGCAGGGCCTGACACACAGCAAACATTCAATAATTAGCTACTGTCATCAATAGCTTTTGATATTATTCCTGTTTTTTACAGTCAGAAAAGTCTTAGATAAATTAAAAAGGAGTAAGAGATTTGTCTTCTCTGATATTCTCCATCTTTCCCTCCTTTATGAGCATAGAAGCCCTAGACAGTAGGCTACAAAAGGTGGTCTATGGTATCTCACTGCCAAGCTGGCTTCCCAGAAAAAAACCCAGCTTGCCTCCATCGTGGGGCTTAAAATAGCCGATCTCAGGAAAGCAGCAATTTGATTAAACAAATTTCTGGCGGGGGGCGGTGGCTCACACCTGTAATCCCAGCACTTTGGCAGGCAGATCACAAGGTCAGGAGTTCAAGACCAGCCTGACCAACATGGTGAAACCCCATTTCTACTACAAATACAAAAATTAGCCAGGTGTGGTGGTGTACACCTGTAGTCCCAGCTACTCAGGAGGCTGAGGCAGGAGAATCCACTTGAACCCGGAGGCGGAGGTTGGAGTGAGCACAGATCATGCCACTGCACTCCAGCCTGGGTGACAGAGCAAGACTCCGTCTCAAAAAGAAACAAACAAACAATTCCTAACAAGTAAAATGCCAATTAAATAATACCCAACCCCACCTTCATAAATCTCTTAGAGGTCTTTAATGAGGATCTTTGTTAGTCTTGATAGAACTAGGAATTGGGGCCTGGCATGGTGGCTCAGGCCTGTAATCCCAGCACTCTGGGACGCTGAGGTGGGTAGATTATCTGAGGTCAGGAGTTCGAGACCAGCCTGGCCAACATGGCGAAACGGTGTCTTCTACTAAAAATACAAAAGTTAGCTGGGTGTGGTGGCAGGAGCCTAAAATCCCAGCTATTTGGGAGGCAGAGGCAGGAGAATTGCTTGAAACCGGGAGGATCACGCCATTGCACTCCAGCCTGGGTGACAAGAGCAAAACTCCATCTCAAAAAAAAAAAAAAAAAAAAAAAAAAAAAAAAAAAAAAAAGAAAAATAGGAATTGATACCATTGTTCCAGAAAAGAGTTGGGGAATACATACATAAAATTCCAATATAAATCAATATATGTTTATCAAATTTAAATACATATAGCTTTTCACCCAGCATGTCCCAATCTGGTAATTTGCCCTAAATTAGTGCTTCTCAACTAGGGCAATTTTTTCCTTCATGAGACACTTGGCAATGTCTGGGGATATTTTTTCCCTGTCATGCATGGGGCAGGGGTGGTGAGTGGGGAGCAGAGTTACAGGCATCTAGCAGGTACAGACCAGGGATGCTGCAAAATATCCTAAAATGCACAGCACAGTCTCCCACAAGAAAACTAGTCAGCCCCAAACAAAAATAAGCTGAGGTTGAGAAGCAGTCCTTAGGAAATAGACAGGCTTGCAACTACGCATATACAAGCTTTTTGCATACAATCTCGAGTATCCAACAAAGTGGAAATGGTTAGATAACTGTGATGTATTTACACATAGCTATAAAGTAATAATAATGTTGCTATATATCAATTGTTACAGAGAGATATGAGTAACATTTTTAAATGTTTAAAGAGTAGGAAAAATGTAGCATACTCCTGGCGAGAGAAAACTGTTATGTGTCTATACCAAACTACTCAATAAAAATAGAATGCAAGCCACAAATGTAAATTGTTCTAATGGGTACATTTTAATAAGTAAAATGAAGTGAATCAAATTAATTTTAATAGTATATTTTAATCCAATATATTTAAAATATTATCATTTTAACCTATAATCAATAACCAAAATTATCTGATTTTTTTTTTTTTTTTTGAGACAGAGTCTCGCTTTGTCACCTAGGCTAGAGTGCAGTGGTGCAATCTGAGCTCACTGCAACCTCCGCCTCCCTGGTTCAAGTGATTCTCCTACCTCAGCCTCTTGAATAGCTGGGACTACAGGCGCCCATCACCATGCTCAGCTAATTTTTTTGTATTTTTAGTAGAGATGGGGTTTCACCATGTTGGCCCGACTGGTCTCAAACTCCTGACCTCAAGTGATCCACCCGCCTCGGCCTCCCAAAGTGCTGGGATTACAGGTGTGAGCCACTGTGCCCAGCCTACAATATCTTTTTTTTGTTTTCAAAATAATTAAGGGTAGCCACATTTCAACTTCTCGAGAGTTGCCTATGGTAATTGGCTACCACATTGGATGGCCTGGGTCTATTCAATAACCAATGGGAGGAGAGAAATGTTTAGAAGGATGGCCTCCCAAATGGTCCAAGTTGTGATCCTGGGGATGAATTTTTGCTGACGTTTGCTTTCGTATTTATGTTTTCCTTACTGTTTGTTGTTATGATGAAAGTTATCCTGTATAGCTAAAGAAAAATTAAACTGTATGCATTTTTGAAGGAACAAAGAGAGAAAACAGCTTGTTAGGCGTCATGAAGACACACGAAGCAGCCTTCTCTAATTCCTTGTTAGAAACGACAGATCCTACCAGCCTGGGCAACATGGCAAAGTCCCTTCTCTACCAAAAAAAAAAGGAAGAAACAGTAGCCAGGCATGGTGGTGCGTGCCTGTAGACCCAGCTACTCAGGAGGCTGAGATGGGAGGATCACCTGAGCCCAGGGAGTTCAAGGCTGCAGTGAGCTATGATCATGTCACTGTACTCCAGCCTGGACAACAGTCAGACCCCATCTCAAGATAAAAAGAAGAAGACAGATTCTGGAGTTTTCCGAGAAAGGGTGGCTAACACCAACCATGTGTGCATGCACACATTCTCTCTCTCTCTTTCCTTCAGATAATAATGGGGTCAAGGTCATTCCTGCCAACTGTACCCACAAACAGCCAACCCTCTGGTATCTCAAAATGCATCTGAGTGGTGAGAAAGCACCCTCTTCATGTTCTTCCAAAGAGACAGGGATTCTGGTTCCCTGCGCTGTAGAACACACACATCCTCCCATCCAGCCTAGGACATCGTGAATACCTGACGACATGGTTTCTACCCACATTGCTCAATGCGAAGTGCTCTCAGGCCTGTCAAGAGCCTAATGCTCTCTTAATGCAGCCTCTGTGTGTAACTTCTAAAATAACATTATGTTAGAGCCAATGAACCTCACAAACAGCCCTGGAAAACCTATTCACAGTACTTCAGTCCACGGTTTAAATTTTGAAAAGCTCGTGAGCCCAGATCTCTCCATCTGAACTCAGGAACATCTGGATGGCAATGGCTTGGCCTTTTACATTATTAGCCCTCAAATTTAAGCTGAGACTGGGCACAGTGGCTTATGCCTGTAATCCCAACACTTCGGGAGGCCAAGGCAGGTGGATCACTTGAGTTCAGGAGTTCAAGACCGGCCTGGCCAACACGGCAAACCTCTGCCTCTACTAAAAATACAAAAAAAAAAAAAAAAAAAAAAAAATTAGCCGAGACTGATGGTGGGCACCTGTAATCCCAGTTACTCAGGAGGCTCAGAGGGGGAGACTCGCTTGAACTCAGGAGGCAGAGGTTGCAGTGAGCTGAGATTGTGCCACTGCACTCCAGCCTCAGTGACAGAGTGAAAAAAAAAATCTGAGCTGTAACAAAGCTAAGTGAAGATAAGCTCATAAGATCCCTCTGAGTGGTACCACACTTTACCCTCTGGTGGCACATAAGAAATGAGCAGAAGAGAGAGATGATTTCAAATACAGTGTTATCCAAAAAATTCAAAATTCATTTCTTTCCACTTAGGACCTTAATTTTTTTCTATTTTTTTCTATTTTGGGCCAAAAGATAGTACCAGGATGCCTGTTTCATTTCTATTCCTATCAGGCTCTCCTTAATATATATATTTATGGAAGATATTTAAAAATACTTTCCATATCTTGAATTTTTAATTAATAATAAAGGTTATTAACCTCCTTGAGAACTTACTACATTCCATGTACTGTGCTAATCATAAAAATAACTGGTATTATGGAGCCGACATTTACTGAGCATTTGCTGTGTATAAAACATTGCTCTAAGCACTTTTTACCTGAAAAAACTTTAGTTAATCCTCAACTACTTCATAGGGGAGGTACTAGTTTAGTATCTATTTCTGCAGAAAAAAAAAAAGGCTTAAGAAATCTGATTACTTCCTCAAGATCAGAAAGCTGACAAGTAGCAAGACCAGGCCCCCAACCCAAGATGGAAACCGGAACTCCCAACCTATGCTATTCTTTGTATCATTTTCACAGCATTCCTATAAGGCAGGTTCTTTCATTCTACCCCTTCCACAGATGGGGAAAATTGACTGAAAGTATTCAGGCCATGCCCAAGAACTGGCACCCAAACTCAGCCAAGGCATACTCCAAGTCCACGCCCGCCTGGGAACATGCTAGTCCCAAACAACAAGCTATACCTTCATCATGTCGGCACCTGAGATAGTCAATTTCCCATTAAAAAATTGGTCCTGTTTTGAAAGGGTGTTAGCAGGAATCAGACAAGTACACAGCAACAGTCCAGTTGCTACGTGCATTCTCAGGAACGGGAAGAACAGAGAGAAAGCAGAGCATGGTCCAGGGCATGGGTGCCCATCTGCCTTCCACTGGCGCTGAGTGCAGGGAAATCCCAGAAAGGGCTGAGAGAGAGATGATGTGCACTTTCCTTTCAATTTCTCTTCCTTTCTAATTCTTTCATTCTGGAATGAATGAGAACGAGCTGCTTGGACTTACAGACTCACAGAGCAAACACCCAGAGAGGGGCTGCAATTCCCAGTGCCCCCACTGCACTCTGGAGCCCCACCCCCAGGTCCACAGGCCTGTTTCAAGGGTCTTAGTGCTTAAAGGGACACTAATGCCAAGCTTCTCTCAAAGCTTCTGGAACCGTGGGGCCAAAGGATGCTGGCTCATTGAGTATGGAGCTAAAAGAGAAATAGGGAGAAGCTTCTTGGGCTGGGGAGGACAGTACCTATATGACAGTGTGTCCTCCACGTGACAGGGAAACTCCTGAAAGGATCTGGGTGATAACACTTTTTTATTTTAGCTGCTGAGGATAACAGAGCAATAGCAGAAGTAGTAAGAATAGCAGCAACTGCTTACTCTTACTGTGCTAAGTGCATTGCTCAGTGATTTGTTAAGTTTCTCCTCCCTATGCAACACTGAGATTGATCCACCCAATTTGCAAAAGAGACTTTTGTTTTTTTAATGTTTGTTTGTTCACTGAAGTATCCTGGATGCCTAAAATTACTGAATGCCTACTTGTCCAGAACAAGTAAGCACTCAATAATTATTTGGTGAATAAAGAAATGAATTTAAAGCTTCAAAGTACTGTATTAGTCCTGGTACAAGGGCCATGGTATAGTGGCCTCCCAATGACAAGACCCCTTTCCTATTTTCTCAGTACCCTGGCTTTCCCAATATCCCCACTCCTTCAAACCCTGGCTGTTCTAACGAACAATTAAAAACAGCCTAAAGAAACAAATACAACTTCTGAGACTTCATTTGTAATGAAATAATTAAATAAAAATATTTTAAAAATAAGATACACCTTGCCGGGCGCGCTGGCTCACACCTGTAATCCCAGCACTCTGGGAGGCCAAGGTGGGTGGATCACGAGGTTGGGAGATTAAGACCATCCTGGCTAACCCGGTGAAACCCCATCTCTACTTAAAAAAACACAAAAAATTAGCTGGGTGTGGTGGTGGGCGCCTGTAGTCCCAGCTACTCGGGAGGCTGAGGCAGGAGAATGGCGTGAACCCAGGAGGGGGAGCTTGCAGTGAGCCGAGATCGTGCCACTGCACTCCAGCCTGGGCAACAGAGCGAGACTCTGTCTCAAAAAAAAAAAAAAGAAACACCTTTTTCTCCTATGATTTAGATGATAACAAAAAACGTTGAAACTCTTTGGCAAAGTTCAGTGAAATAAACATTCTCATCCAGTACTGGTAGGATGAGAAAAAGGAAGATGACTAGACGCATGGAGAATCTGTAAGAATTACATAACTGTTCTTCTACTGATTTTCCCCCTCTAGAATACATCTAAAGAAATGCAAATTAATAGACAAATATGCCAGGCACAGTGGTTCATGCCTGTAATCCCAGCACTTTGGGAGGCCAAGACGGGCAGATCACTTGAGCCCAAGAGTTCGAGCTCAGCCTGGGCAACATGGCAAAAATGTGTCTCTACACAAAATATAAAAATTAGCTGGGCGTGGTGTGTGCAACTGAAGTCTAAGCTACTCAGGAGGTGGTGTGGATCACTTGAGCCTGGGAGATCAAGGCTGTAGTGAGCTATAATGATACCACATGCGAGCCTGGGTGATGGAGGAGACCCTGTTTCAAAAAAAAAAAAAGACAAATATTTGTGCACAAATATGCCAGTTGCAACATATTACAGGAAAACTGGACATGGTGTCAATACCCAACACTGAAGAATACTTCTTTAAATGTTACTGTATCTGAAAGGATGATGTGGTATAGAACCATTCCAGATGTCTTTAAGAACACTTTATGATGGGGGAAAATGCTCATCATGAAACATTAAATTTTTAAAAAATGGATGTATAAATACTATATACTGTATGGCTACAATTTTGTTAACTATGTGTACATTTCATTAAAAAAAGAAGAGAAGGAAATATATGTTATTTTCAGGGTCAGGAGTCTAAATTACTTTTATTTTTGTTTGTCTACTTTTCTATAATTGCAAATTCCCCATAATGAGATGGTTTTATATTTATAATCAGAAAAAATTAAGTTCATAAGAACTTTCTATTCTATGTATGTAGCATACATAGAATATTATAACGAGAACTTAGCTAATGAAATTATATGACCCTTCCTGATGACAATTTTGCATTGGTAAGTATTTTATCCCACAGAAGGAAATAAAGAACATTAACCCCATTCCAAAGCCATGTAGAACAAGACCTCAGAACACAGGCAGTTCGAATCAATTAGCTTATGCCTCAAAACAGTAAGAAACACACATTGTTATCCTCTTATACACCCTAGCCCTTGGAAAAACACATGTCACATAGGAGGCAGTCATTTGTATGAATCAATCGCATAAGGATAGGGTAGACAACTAAATTCTCATGCTACACAAAACTCAAGTATTCAAAAAATGCATAGTAGTTGTCAACCAGCAGGAGAATTCTAACTTTACACATATCTTCATCAAATAGCCTTGTTTCTTAAAAAATCAGGTTTTAGAGGGAGGAGAGACACAGTGAGAAGGAGAGGGAAAGCAGGAGAAAAAGGAAGAGAGAAAAGAGAAGAAGGGTGAAAAGTGGGCATTTCCTGAGGTAAACATTTTCAGATGATGCTTTTCCTATTTAATATTTTGAAATACTTGTAAATTCCCTTAACATAGCTTAGAGAAGAGAATATTAGAAATTAAATCCAAGAAAGGGTCATCTACATAAAAATAATATACTTTGGTTTTCAGTTTTTTTTTTTTTTTTTGCAACAGTCAACTTTTTAACAGTCAAATTTTAATATTTCCACTTATCTTTGGTATTATATCACAAAACGAAGGAATGGACCTAGTGGAAGAGGCTGGGAGTCACTACCAACACAGAAGTCTACAATTACACAGTGGCCTGGAGTATGTCATTTCATTTTCTAGATCACAGTTTCATCTTCGGTAAATATAAGGAATGAACCACAGAGGTCTGATGATCCTTGGTCCTCTCTCAATCTATAAACCTAAGATTAAAGTCATGCGTCACTGAACAATAAGGATAGGTTCTGAGAAATGTGTTGTTAGGCGATGTTGCCACTGTGCCAACATAAGAGTGTGCTTTAACCAAGATAGTATGTATATTTTTACTTACATATTTTCATATGGAAAACCAAACGTTCCAGCACTGTTACCTAATGTCAGTCACTTCCCCTACTTGATCTGCAATGACAATACCAAGTGCTATGTATCAGGTATGCTCCATTATAATTTTATGGGATCACAGTCATATATGCAAACCATCATTGACCAAAACATCCTTGTGTGGCACATGACTGTACTTCATTGATTGGCCATTTGGGGATTTTAGAATTAGATGGGATATCTACCACCACGTAGAGTGTTATTTTCCCCCCAGCACACAGCTCAATTTTAAACACAGTGAACCTCATAGAATCTCAGTAAATACTTGTTGCTTAATCAATTAGTAACTCTATCACTGAGGTACAGTAAAGAAGAGAACTTAAATTTTATACTCTAAAAGCTGTAACTACTTTTTAATTTTACAAAGTTAATCTGAATAAAACCCAACCAAAGCAAAATTTGCAACTATAAACAAATTTAGATTAATGGCATGTGCTGGGACAAGAGAATGAATGATATTTGGGATAAATTAAACAACGAAAGTATAAATGGCTCTCCTTTGAAAGATACAAAGTTCCTTATCTAACAAGCTGTAAGTCAAGTTGGAGAAGTGGGAAAATATCAAGAGAGAATACAAATCAGAAAAAAAAAAACTACTTAGCAACTTATAGAAATGTTGTCATCAAAGTTGATATAAACTCTACCTCATGCTATCACAGAAAACACAATGTACTCAGAGTCAAGTAATGATTTTATGTGTCTGGAATTCATTTTAATATTATTTAAAAGTAGAGGGAGAAACTAGGTGATTATCTAAAATCACAACATCTTTTATAAAACTCATTCAAGAGACTGAGTTATCTCGAGATGTCCAACACAGATATAGTTACAATCACAAATAACTGGAAGGAATCTAAAGACCCAACAGTTGCAGGGATAGAAAACACAACAGTGGTAGTAATGAACGTAGCTTTACAAATAAGATCTAGATACAGTAAGTAATAACTTGGGAAAATACTTAAGATCGCTTAATGATAAAAGCAGGAAACAAAAAGAGTATTTATAGTAAAAGTATGTATAGACAAATGTTTTAAAATATGCCATATATATAAGAAATGGCCGGGCACGGTGGTATTACATGGTTCACACCTACAATCCCAGCACTTTGGGAGGCTGAGGTGGGTGGATCACCTCATCCCAGGAGTTCAAGACCAGCCCGGGCAAAATGGCGAAATTCTGTCTCTAAAAAAATACAAAAATCAGCCAGGCGTGGTGGCATGTGCCTATGGTACCAGCTACTCATTGAGGCTGAGAGGGGAGGATCACTTGAGCCTAGGAGGCGGAGGCTGCAGTGAGCTGAAACTGCACCACTGCACTCCAGCCTGGGCAAAAGAGCGAGACCCTGTCTCAAAAAAAAAAAAAAAAATAATAATAATAACAGGGCCAGGCGCTGTAGCTCATGCCTGTAATCCCAGCTCTTTGGGAGGCCAAGCGGGGCAGATCACCTGAGGTCAGGAGTTTGAGACCAGCCTGACCAACATGGCGAAATCTTGTCTCTACTAAAAATACAAAAATTAGCTGGGAGTGGTGGCGGGCACCTGTAATCCCAGCTACTCAGGAGGTTGAGGCAGGAGAATCACTTGAACCTGGGAGGCGGAGGTTGCAGTGAGCCGAGGTCGTGCCACTGCATTCCAGCCTGGGTGACAGAATGAGACTTCGTCTCAAAAAATAAAAATAAAATAAAAATAATAACAGTAGGATTTAGTTGAACTAAATCCTAGTTTACAATGTTGAACTGTTTAAATAAGGTTCCCAGTGAAATTGTTCTTACTACTTCTTCTTCCTATATATATATATATTTTTTTTTTTGAGATGGAGTTTCACTCCTGTTGCCCAGGCTGGAGTGCAATGGTGCGATCTCGGCTTACCGCAACCTCTGCCTCCTGGGTTCAAGCGATTATCTTGCCTCAGCCTCCTGAGTAGCTGGGATTACAGGTGTGCGCCACTACGCCTAGCTAATTTTGTATTTTTAGTAGAGATGGGGTTTCTCCATGTTGGTCAGGCTGGTCTTGAACTCCTGAGTTCAGGTGATCCGCCCATCTCGGCTTCCCAAAGTGCTGGGATTACAGGTGTGAGCCACAGTGCCAGGCCGCTTCCTGTATTTTTTGTTTCCTAAGTGCATTTAAAGTTATCCACAAAGAGAAACTGTCCTTCCTTCATCCAACACCATCTTAACAGTATTCAGCATCCATACAGAGATAATGTGTGTTTTTTCATTGACCTACCATTTCCTGGATACTTGAGGATTTGGGACTGGCCAAGAAATCTTGAAAATGTTCAACTGTGTTTCACAATTTTTGAATAAGCTAGAATCTGTGATGCTCTTAGGTAATCTGAAAGGCAGTTGAACCCATCAAAGACTACCTATATTAGTAAAAGGTAAAGGTGACAGACAGACGTGGCTCAGGCTCCAACTAGTACTTTACTAATCTAGAGACTATGTTAACCACACCAATCTGTGATATACTTCAGATGATTAAAATCGACATATTCTAAGTTACGGTTGTAAACACATCCCGCTTTCCTTTCTACCTTTTATTTAAACTGCAAATCTCCAAACCATCGGATTAGAGAATGGGTCAAGAGGGACAAAACGTCCAGGATTCCTTTTTCACCTCTCACAGGTTGTAGTACGACCCAAACTTCACAAAAATGAGTGCAAGGGGTGGGGGAAAATGTAGTAACCGTAACAAACAAGAATGTTGAACAATTAATATTCCTGGAAAAATAATACAAACCACATAAGTTCAGCCAGCAGACCGCTAGTTATATAAAGCCAGTAAATATGATAGGAGCGAGATTCAAACACAACTAAATCTTACTAAGGTCATCAATGACTTCCATATTGACAAATCCAACAGGCAGTTCTTTGTCATCATCTTTTTTGACCACTTGGCAGAATTTGATATGGCTGACAACTCTCTTCTCGCTTATTTATTTATTTATTTATTTATTTATTTATTTATTTATTTGAGATGGAGTCTCGCTCTGTAGCCCAGGCTGGAGTGCAGTGGTGCTATCTCAGCTCACTGCAACCTCCGCCTCCTGGGTCCCAGTTCAAGCAATTCTCCTGCCTCAGCCTCCTGAGTAGCTGAGATTACAGGAATGCACCACCATGCCCAGCTAGTTTTTGTATGTTTAGTAGAGACGGGGTTTCACCATGTTGGCCAGGCTGGTCTTGAACTCCTGACCTTGTGATCCACCTGCCTCGGCCTCCCAAAGTGCTGGCATTACAGGCATGAGCCACCATGCCCAGCCTAATTTTTATTTTTTATTTATAGACAGAGTCACTATACTCTGTCACCCAGGCTGGAGTGAAGTGGTTATGCACAAACAGGATCATAGTACACTACAGCCTCAAACTCCTGGGCTCAAGCAATCCTCTTGCCTCAGCCTCCTGAGTAGCTGGAACTACAGGTATGAGCCACCATGCTCAGCTTTGTCTCCTTCTTTAAACACTTTTCTCGGTGAGTTTCTGGTTCACAATCTCAGAGTCTTCATCCCATCTCTGATCTTTCCTGTTCTCAATATTCTATGACTAAAACTTTTAATGGTGTTGGCTTTTTATTTTTATTTTACTTTTTTGAGACAGAATCTCACTCTGTCCCTCAGGCTAGAGTATAGTGATGCAGTTGTGGCTCACTGTGGCCCCAAACTCCTGGGCTTGAGCAATCCTCCTGCTTCAGCCTCCCAAGTGTAGCTGGGACTACAGGCACACGCCACCATGCCCAGCCAATTTTTGTTGTTGTTGTTGTTAATGGAGAGATAGAGTCTCACTGTGTTGCCCAGGTTGATCTCAAACTCCTGGTCTCAAGAGATCCTCCCACCTCGGCATCCCTAAGTCAGAACCCAGATCCTGGAGTTCTTCTTTTCTTTATCTACACTACTGCTTCTTCGGTGAGTTCAGTCAAGTTTTATGCCTTTAGATATCACTTACATGTACATGCTTATAAATCCTGAATTTATAGACCAAGCTAGGACATTTCCAGGACTACATATCCAAATGCCCACTTGGCATCTAAGTCTGGGTGCCTAGCTCAAACCTCCCATGTCTACAGCTGTACTCCTGGTCTCCCGTGCTTACCTCCCCTACCCCCAAAACTGCCCCACCCACTGTCTGAAGTATTTTAGTAATGGGAGCACCACCTTCTCTCAGTTCCTTAGAACAGAAAACATTTGTCTTCTGACGCCTCTGCTTCTGCCCATAGGCAATCCATCAGTGAATCCCACTGATTATACCCCATCATTCAAGACAAAAATCTTAAAAGTCATCTGTGATGCAACTTTTTCAAACTCCCCATCAATTTCACTAGGAAATCCTTTGGCTCAACGTTTAAATAAATTCCAAATTCAACAACTTCTCACCACCTCCCCTGCCACTGTGATCCTGGCCATCATCCTATCTCACTGGGATTATTATAGTGGACCCCTAACAGGTCTCCCTGCCTATGGCCTCATCCACCCACAGTCTATTTCCAAAAAGTTCCCTGAGTGATCCATTTCAAAAGCATGAGTGAGATCTCGCTCCACCTCAAAGCCCCTCAAAGGCTCCCCAGTAAGAATATAAAAAGCACTGTGCCCTGCTCAGTCTGGCCCTGTTACACTTTTACGTTGTCTCCTACTACAACTTGAGTAGCCTTAATCCAATATTCTGCAATCAAAAGTGCTTCAAAATCCAAAACTTTTGAGCACAGATACAACACTCAAAGGAAATGCTCACAGGAGTATTTCAGATTTGGGATTTTGGGGTTAAGGTTGCTTAGCTGGTAATGCAAATACTATAAAATCTGAAAAATCTCAAATTAGAAATATTTCTGGTCCCAAGCATTTCAGATAAGAGACACCCAGCCTGTTCTCTCCCCTTAAGGACACTGCTTCGGCCATACTGGCTGACTTGCTCTCTTTAGAATACGCTACGTCTCTGCTCACCACACATGGACTTACCTGACCACCCACCACCCTATTTACACAGCAACCCTTCCCTCTGACAATGTGACCTCCCTTATCCTTTTATATTTTCCCTACAGTATCTATCACCACGCCCTTGTTTATCATGCTTCGCTGGTTGTCTACTCCCTCTAAAGCAATGAGCAAGGAGCTTAGTGGCTGTGCTGTCCACTGCTATATCTAGCAACACTGTCTAATAGAAATACAATGGCTGCCACAGAAGTAACTGTGACATTTTTTAGAAGTAAAAAGAAACAGCTGAAATTAATTTTAATATTTTATTTAACCTAATGTATCCAAAACGATCATTTCAACATATAATCGATGAAGAAAAATTATCAAATATTTCATGTTCTTTTTTCCATACAGAGACTTTGAAATACTTCGTAGATTTTACACTGCACGTCCAAGTTCGGGCTAATCACATTTCAAGTGTTCAACAGCCCCAGGTAGCTTGTGGCTTCCATGCTGGACAGGGTAGGTCAAGCACAATGCCTGGCATACAGCAGGCATTTAATAAAGATGTGTGAATAAACAAAGGAAGGAATAAATCCAACCTGCAGAAAGAACTACTTCACATTGCAAAGACAGTACTCATGTGTTTTAAAAGTTTCACTGCATACACATAAAATCCTTACTAGATGTGACATATTCTGATTTTTATTTTACTGTAATGTATGTTTATTCCTTTTTTTTTTTTTTTTTTGAGATGGAGTCTCGCACCAGGCTGGAGTGCAGTGGTACGATCTCGGCTGACTGCAACCTCTGCCTCCTGGGTTCAAGCGATTTTCCTGCCTCAGCTACCCAAGTAGCTGGGACTACAGGTGTGCACCACCATGCCCAGCTAATTTTTGTATTTTTAGTAGGGATGGGGCTTCACCATGTTGGCCAGGATGGTCTTGATCTGTTGACCTCATGATCCACCTGCCTCAGCCTCCCAAAGTGCTGGGATTACAGGCATGAGCCACTGTGCCTGGCCGCTTATTCCATTTTTTAAAAGTCTTGGGTACCAGCCACCACCCTAAAATCCTTAACCCACAAACTGGTTCCAAAGGCCACTTTGAATATGACTGGTCTAAATAAACTTTAAAGTATGGAATTCGTATTGAATGTTTTTTAGGATATTTCCTCTGGCCTCCAGAGACCGCTGACGACCCTTTGAAAGGAAAACAGACCAACCTCCACAAAAAAATGACTGGAGGAAAGAGTGAGCATGCAAAGTACCACGGTAAGCCATAGACTGCAATAATCACAGTCCATCCAACAATGCGAGGTTTCTCTTAATTAAAACGCAATTTTATTTTACTTTTTATTTATTTATTTTTTTGAGACGGAGTCTCCCCTCTGTTGCCCAGGCTGGAGTGCAGTGGCATGATCTCAGATCACTGCAACCTCTGCCTCTCGAGTTCAAGCAATTCTCTCGCCTCAGCTTCCCAGGTAGCTGGGACTACAGGTGTGCACCACCATGCCCAGCTAATTTTTGTATTTTTAGCAGAGACCGGGTTTTGCCATGTTGACCAGGTTGGTCTTGAACTCCCAACCTCAAGTGATCCACCTGCCTTGGCCTCCCAGAGTGCTGGGATTACAGGTGTGAGCCACCGTGCCCAGCCTAAAAGGTAATTTTAAATAACTGGTCATATTCTCAGATAATTAACACAATATCTAATTACCTTTAATTATATACTACATACATGCTAATATACAAAATTCAGGGAAGACTTGCATGATTTTCACCCTTAGAAAGAGTGAATTTGACAAGGGCAGAAAGACTTCATGTTTTTCCTTTATCTTCCCGACCCCATGCGAAGTCCAGATCAGTGGCAGAGAGGAACAAACCGAAACGATCCATCCTCATTTCATATTCACAAAGTCCCATTCACCAAGAGTCTTTTTAAAAGATACCACAAACTTCAAATCCAAACTTAGCACTGGTTAGTAACTGTCACTACAGCTTCAACTTTCAAATGGGCTCATAAAATAAGGATTCTGTCATCAGTACACTATTTGCTTCTTTGAGGTCCTTGGTGTTACCAGATACTGAGGGGGTATGCCCACAAGGTTAACACAGATGTGCTACCTTTTACAAGATTTTGCTTTTGCACAGTCAAGCTTCAAATTTCTTTCAGAGGTTTCTGAATTGCCAAGGAAAGGCTCTATTTCCTACATCTGTGGTATGTCATTAAGTTGCCCCCTAATGTGAAATTTTTTTTATTCCTAAAATGCTCAAGGTGAGCAGTTGGAATATTTGTGCCTTTGGCAGATAGGACAGCAAAATCATCATTTTAAAAAAATATATGGATACAGTAGTTCAGTGGTGTGAGCCTGCAGTCCAAGCTATTCAGGAGGCTGAGGCAGGAAGATCCCTCAAGCCCAAGTTCAGGGCTGCAGTAAGCTATGATCGCACCTAAGAACAGCCCCTGTAATCCTGCCTGGGCAACACAGCCAGATCCCATTTCTTTAAAAAAAAAAAAAAAAAAGATAGATAAAACCATTTGTTATTTGGTTTTGTATTTTTGATTGTTCACTGTGCAAAATATGGTTATTTGATAATTGCTGCAAATATTGTCTTTACTACTAAATATGCCTTCATGTACATTTCAACAAGTGGCTTCTGCTTGAAAACGAACTCTATTGAGCATATTTCTCTGGAAATCAATATTTAAGAAATTTTTTTTCTTTGAAACTAACATTCAAGAGAGACAGCTCTTGTTTACAGAGTAACTTAGTTTAGCATTATGGCTAACAATGTTTAAAAACAGCTAACTTAAAATGCAAACATTTAAATTCTGACGTTTAACTGTTGAGAGGCCATGTCAGTCTATGGAAATACACACAGCATAAAAAACAGTAATTTTTCCCCAGTTCTGTCCCTTGTAAGAATATTTCAAGCAACCATTCTCTTAGATTTAAAAATAAGAACTTAGGAGGTTTTAAGACAGTTAAAAATTTTCAATGCCTGGATGAACCTTGAAAACATTTTGCTAAGTGAAAGAATCCAGTCACAAAAGGATGTGGGATTCCATTTCTATGAAACATCCAGACTAAGTAAATCCACACAAACAGAACACATATTCATTGTTATCAGGGGATGGGTGGAGGGAGAACGCAGTGTAAGTGCTAAGAGTTACTAAGGTTTTTTTCTTAGGCGATGAAATATTCTAAAACTGAACTAGATGGTTGCAACTCTGAACACATTAAGAACTATTGAAAAGTAAGTACACATTAAATGGGTGAATTGTATTGTATGGGAATTATATCTCAATAATTCTGTTAACAAAAAATTAACATGCCTGATAACATTCACAACAGCATACAAGGAAGTCAAGTTAATCTCACATAACTTCCATACGATGTTAAAACACATAATTCCTGACATCCTGGGCTCCTTGTTTCAGAACACTTCTCAAATCAACCAATAATTGCCCTTCCTAACACCCATCATCATCATCACCATTCATGTATGCCTGCCCCTCTAGAATATCAACTCTGTGAGGACAGAGACCATGTCCTTCTTACATGGTGCTATAATCTCAGCACCTAGCCCACACCCACCAATAAATACCTGCAGTAAGAATTAATATATGTATTTATGTACATACATCTGTATGTATGAATGAATGAATGAAATTACTAGATTGGAGTAACTGAATCAATAAAGTACTTGTATTCTACTTGTCCCCTTAAATCTGTTTGCCAATTCTCCCCAGGCTCCTGGCCACCCAGGTAGAGACCATTTCCCAGCAGCCCTCAAAGCTTGCTGGGCCTTATGACCATAATCCGGTAAGTGACAATGAGTGGGATGTATACAACATTTAACTCTTTTGATTACAAGAAAACTGCTTGCTTTGGACATCTCCACAGTGCGGCAACAACATAGCTTCAACCCTATGATAAGGACAAAGCCCGAAGGGAGGAGAGCACAGACAGAAAGGATCTGCCCAGACAAGCTACATTGGTCAGGTTGTTTCATGAGAGAAGTAGGCTTCTATTTTATTTAAGCCATTTTACACTGGATCTCTTTGTTACACCAGCCTCGTCTTTACCCTGACTGTTACAACCCAGGCATGAGTATACTGTATGTATGTGCGGGGAGCAGGGGCGGTCAGGGAGCATTTCAATGCTTAACTGAATTGACTGATCACATTCCAGCCAATACGGTCATCTGGTAACTCAATGACAACTGCTTACAGTGTCTTCATAACATCTTCCTTAATTAACAGTCATATAATTCAAATGCTAACTACTATAAAAAGGTAGTTTTGAATGGGTTTAGCTCAGAATTGCTGTTGTCTTTAGGTAAGTATTCAAATCACTCACATATATACTTTTAAAGGAACTTATACTTCAAATAAATGAAGAGCATTTTAGCTTTATTTTTCACCAAGAAATAATTTATAATAGGTAAGACACGATGAATGTTATCTATAAGGATGCATTTATATTCCTTCATCTAACATAAAACAGCTCAAATTAGGGATGCGGGGGGAAATTGCAATGATTATACTTCCCTTTGATTGTTTTTTAATTTTCTCTCAAATAATTTGACTTTAAAAAGAAACTGGACCAACACATAAAATGTGAAGCTTGGAGATACCTAATGTTTAAAAATAACCATTTTAATTGTAATCTATACGGTCTTGATGATTATCTTCAACTCTCAATGCCATTCAGAATTGAATATAAGATGACGAATTTTACAAATTGGATTTGAATTTTAAGCAAATGCATGAGGGTAAATTGTCAATGGTGAAGGGAGGCAGGGAAAAATGCCACATAAACCTTTATTAGATCACCAAACCAAGGCAACCATAATAGAATGACATCTGTATAATTGTGACCAGCATGTCTCTCTTTAGTTTCCATCTTGACATTCTGGATCACCTTAGGTAAACTATTTATCATCAACGGGACCATTTTTCCAGTCTGTAAAGTGGGAATTATAAGAATTGCCAGCTACCTCTTAGGAATGCCAGCAACCAGACCCATTTTGTAAAGCACTCAGATCTAGTTGGAAGAAAATTGTTATATCACTACCGAGTATGATGACTGTTATTTATGACTCTTCAGACCTTAGAATCTAAATTTTCAAAATCGCTTCATCTGGTTTTCTGAATTTGCCTGGCTACTTTTATGTATATAATCAGTTATTTCCATAGTACCTTTGTAGGCATATTTCTGTGCATCTATACTGACTGTTAATAATTCCCCGGTTTCAAATTTGGGGCGTGTTATTTACTGAGAAGCTCCTGGCATCTGAAGTCTACATGCTTCTTGCAGTGTGAAAGATGATGCTGATTTTTTTGTCCATTGCTGGATGGCAAGGTCTTCTCATTTAAGGCTTACTCATCAGGAAGAAATGCTAACCACTATACTCACATGAAACATCTTTTTAAATTGTGTATTTCCCTTTTATTTCTTCCTAGATAAGAGATCAAGATATATACAAATTAGTCTTTGAAAGATCTTTTACCTTGTTCAAAAGTAAAAATTATGTATACTACTTGAGTCTATATACCCTAACTTATTTCTCCCCAAAATTTGAAATTAGCATCAAAACACAGATGGAATGGATACTGTAAAAGAAAAAGTGTTAAGTAATGAAATGTTCACTTGGAATAGGAATACTGAAGATGATGTATGATATACTTTGGAAATCCATCCCCTCCAAATCTCATCTTGAAATCTGATCCCCAATTGTGAGAGGACCGGCCAATAGAAGGTGTTTGGGTCATGGGGGCAGATGTCTCATGAATGGCTCAGAGTCTTCCCCAAAGTAATGACTGAGTTCTTGCTCTATTAGTTCATGAGAAATCTGGTTGTTAAGAAGAGCCTGGCTCCCCTTCCCTCCAAGCTTCCTTTTGCTCTTGTCATGTGACACGCCTCTTCCAAACTTCCCCTTCTGCCATGACTGGAAGCTTCCTGAGGTCCTTACTAGAAGCAGATGCTGCCGCATGTTTCTTGTACAGTCTGCAGAATTATGAACCAAATAAATTTTTTTTCTTTATAAATTACCCAGCCTCAGGTATTCCTTTCTAGCAACACCGAACAGACAAAGACAATGTATACAGAACAAAGACAAAGACAACAAAAAAAGCTGAAAGTAGAGAACAACTACAGAGACATAAAATACTTTTATGATCAAGAAATTTTACAAGGAAGGGCCTTATTTGCACGATATTAAATAATATAATAGATCATGCACTTGATAGTGATTATGAAGAAAACTTTTTTTTTTGGTAATACGGACTACCTTTCTCAGGCAATGCCAATCACAAATTTCTAGAAACATTTCTTTCCAAATTTTCCCTTGACCTATGATATTTTTAACTTTCAATAATATTACAGAATTTAGGGGGGGTGGGGACCGTATTTCCATTTTCAGGTAATAGGTGAAAGAATGGATATTATAAAGACATTGAGTCAGAAGAAAAATAATTCATGCTTACAGGTGATTACAAAAAATACAAAACCAATACAAACAACAAATGAAAACCCATCAGTGAAGGTTGTATTTGGAGCTGTATGGATAAGCCAACTCTCAGGCTAAATTTTCATCTTTCTACCACTTTTTCAGCTTTGTTTAATCTTTTTTTTTTTTTTTTTTTTTTGGGAGACAGAGTCTCCTTCTGTCTCCCAGGCTGGAGTGCAGTGGTGCAATCTTGGTTCACTGCAAGCTCCACCTCCTAGGTTCCAGCGATTCTCCTGCCTCAGCCTCCTGAGTAGCTGGGATTACAGGAGCCCACCACCACGTCCAGCTAATTTTTGTATTTTTAGTAGAGATGGGGTTTCACCATGTTTTGCCACGCTGGTCTTGAACTCCTGACCTTAGGTGATCCACCCACCTCAGCCTCCCAAAGTGCAGGGATTACAGGCATGAGCCACCATGCCTGGCCTGTTTAATCATAATTTTCAGCTTTGCCAGAAACCTCTGCTGACAGTAGGAGATGAGTTAAACATGTGGCACCACTTTGCATGAGGAGCATCTTGGACTGAGATCACTCTGTGAGATTACAGAGACCAGGAGACAGCAAATTACTGCCTTGCTGAGTAACTGCAACAGAGGCTGAATACCCCTACAAATAGAAAATATTTACTATGTGGCCCTTGACAGAAAAAGTTTGCAGACCCCTGATATAGATTAATGCCTTCCTTTTAAAGATTAGAAAGTTCAGACCAGGTGTGGTGGCTCATGCCTGTAATTCCAACACTTTGGGAGGCTAAGGTGGGTGGATCACGAGGTCAGGAGTTTGAGACCAGCCTGACCAACATGGTGAAACCCCGTCTCTACTAAAAACACAAAAATTAGCTGGCTGTGATGGCGAGCGCCTGTAATTCCAGCTACTTGAGAGGGTAGGGCAGGAGAATCACTTGAAACTGGGAGGCAGAGGTTACAGTGAGCCAAGATCCTGCCACTGCACTCCAGCCTGGGCAACAGAGCGAGACTCCGTCTCAAAAAAAACAAAAAAAAAAAAAGAAAAGAAAAAGAAAATTGAGCCCCAGCAAAGGGAAGTGTTTTGTTGTGACCTGATAATCCCAATTACTGGTTGGGAATCAATTCCTTCCATGCCGAAACATCTGAAACATATGTTTGTCCTCTTTGAAATACAATTAGGTAGATCCTGCAAAGGTTTCATTTAAACAATATAGAAGGTGAAATGATGGAAGTCTGATTTTTCTGGCCCAAATTAAATGTGCCAGAATGCAACTACAAAAACAAATCCATACCCTTTATATATATGCATTCTAGAACTCCCCCAAGCTCCAGGTGAGATTTATCAAAATCTGATCAAAGATTCTTCACATTATGAAAGTTCCACAAAAAAACTCTGTTCAACTCAACAAGAAGTCTGTATCTGGCAAATACATAAACTTCGGTAAAATCTCAGCAAAGGCTTTGTTCAACCATGCGGGTAGGTACCCTGTTTTTAAACAGACACAAATCTACTAAATCAAATGGAACTATTAAAGGCCAAAATTCTAAATGAAACGAAGATGCTACTGCTTGAGAAATATCAGATGTTAAAATGACCGGAAGAATTATCTTGTGTAAGATGATCACCGCATTTATCAGAGAGGTACTTCTGAAATCAAGTAAATATGTAGCATCCATAACCATTTTAACTGGAGTACTTTTTCATTCCCCCTCCCAAAAGTGAATTTGAAAACATTAAATTTGGCTTTAATTCATTAAGCTACATTAGTCTCTCTGAAAACTTCTAATTTTAAAATCAAGTACTCATTTGATTTTCAAGCAAGGTCAAGAGAACAAGGCAGCCTAGTGCTGACATTATAGGGATGTGCCTCACACTGCTCAGCAGTTACACCAATGTGGCGTGTTGCTATGGTGCCTGACTGTTAATTTCTGAAAGAAGGTGATTATAAAGCCGCCAGATGAACATCAATCGGATGACACCACTTCAGCACACAATACTGACATGCGTTACTCTTGTTTGCAGCAAGTTAATTTTATGAATCACCACTTTTGTGATGTGAATATTCCTTTCTAACTTTAAACCTACCAAGTCAACAAGCAAAACATAATTTAAAAAATAAAAATAAGTTCAGCTTCAACAAAAAGAGAAGAGTTTGATAATATTTGGGGGGAAAATGTGAATCTGTAGACCATTTCCTAAGGGCAACCGTTTTTCTCAGGACTTCCAAAAATACACCACATATGTACTCACACGCAAATAAATACATTGTTTATTTGACAAATACAGATCAAAAAACAACTGAATTAAAATGCCTGGAAGGCAAAAGGCACAGCCCTGGATATAACTTCACTAATCACATTTGCATTTACCTTTTTTGGCTTCTGTAAAGCAATCTTCAGTTATAGTCACCTCAAAAGGTCACGTCTTACCCTGAAAACAAAAGAGAACATCAAAATCTGAATGTCAAGAGAAGTAGCAACCACCTCTGCCAAGGACAGGCACAAGCGAAACAACAAAAGAACTCAATTCTATTTAATGGCAAATGACTTTCAGGGTTAATAAAAACAAGTCCCAAGAATCTCTGCTTATCTGGACCATATGCCTTTGAGCTCTTCAAGACAACAAAATCGACTTGGGGGGAAAAAGTCAAGGTGAAACATTTCAAATGTTGTGTATCAACTTTTTCTCATCTTGTTGTCTATCAATTTATTTTCACGTAGAATAATATGTGACTCGTAGGCCTTTGTTTTTGGAAACCAGACTGCCACTTGAATGTGTCTCTGTTTGGTTAACATCCACAACATCCCTTATTTCATTAAAGCAGAGACTTATTTTTTTCCCTTTTGGAAGAGAGTTAGGTCTTGTAGACAACATGCTTTCTGCCACTTTGGACCTTTCAAAATGAATGAAAGCAGCACCATTTTCAGTTTGGGGAGGGGCAGGGAGTTAATTGCTAGTGAAAGCTGTTCACAGAATGTTTTTCTCCTAGCATGTATCTATGGGAGCTACTAAGTTAAATAAAAAAGGTTCATGTCACATGAAACAAACAATTGAAATCAAGCTTCCTAAAACACAAAGAAACCATGGAACACATTTTACCCCACATCTACTCCTGCATCTGCATACTCCCGTATGCAAAACAGTGTTTAATCCTTTAAGAAACATTACAAGCTGCCTCTTTCTGCCCATGTAACTGGGATCAACATATGGCACAAGTGAAAAGAAAAACATTTGTTTATTAATTTAGATCAAGTTACTAAGAGGGTACAGGATTCATTCCATATCCATTGACCAAATGCTCATATAATTTTTAAGGTGGCGAAATCATATCATCATTTTACTAAAATGTTCATATCTTTTTGTTCACTCTTCAGAATAATATGTAATGAAGTGGTTTTAATTTTATAGGAAGATATCCCTGCTTATCCCTCTGCTGTCAGCCCTGAATGTGGAAAGGCAAACATCATTGAGAAGAGTAAAATCTTATTTCACGAGGGCTAAAAATTTGAAAGTGGCACTTTGGTGTGTACTATCTTTGAGGAATTGATCCAAGGCCAATTTATGACATTTCCACAAGCAAGTGTATGCAGATTCTTGCCATTAAGATTGGAAAAAGATGCAGGCTCTGAGTGAAATCATAATTTTCATGTTTACTGTAAGAGGAAATTGGAGGTTTTCACCATAAATGTTCACCATTTGGGTGGGGAAAAACCCTAGCTCTGGGACTTAAAATTACTATTTTGCAGCCTGACCAAAACCTTTTTGTTTTTACACAAAACAATTCAAATTGAAAATGAAAATCGTGTGCTTTACTGCTGATGTATGTCCCCAAGATTGGTTTCTCCAGTGGTGAGAAGTCTATTTCAGGGCAAGCGATGATAAGAAAGAAAAACAGAGCAAAGATGGTCAAGTCCTCAAGGTAGAGCTAAGATCTGCAGAGACCTACTCTACACAAATCAGAGCTCCGTACATACAAAGCACACACAGAAATTTCTACATCTACCACTCATCAAATCTTAAATGTAAAGCAAGTGAACTTTGGCAGATCCTACTCAATTCAAAGCAAGAATGCCTTTTTCTCTCTCCTTTTTACTTGAGATGTTCTCCAGTACATGCACTGTAAACTAATTTATATGTTTATCTATTGAGCTGTGTCTATTTTTGCATGTTTGGCAGTCAGACCTATAGTATTAGACTTTGCAATGCAGATGAGATTTGCTATCATATAGGCCTGGCAAACAACTGGACCTCATTAAAATTTAATTTTTTAAAAAAACCGCTGAAAATGCCTACTTGGAATAAAGTTATCTCCAGTGCTGCATTTGAACTTGCAGAATATTTTCAGGTAAACACCAGACCTGTTTTTCTACTCACCTATCCACACAGTATAGTGTGTAAGTGAACACAGACCAAAAATAGAAGCTGCTTCAGCCTCAGATTTTACAAGTATCATTTTTTTCCCCTAGGGATACTGGGGGAAGAATTACAACAAAATCATACAACTGACCCTCCAATTTATAAATACTAAAACAATACAAAACTGACTACATTGAATTTTCACTTACACATAAAAAATTGGCAGTAGGATATAATCTCTATCTTTCTCTATTTTGAAGTTTCATAAATTTTGATGCACATGCACGATTGGCCACTCATTAATTTATTTCTGTTGATTTTCATTTTTAGAAAAGGTGTACATTAACAAAGTAATCTAAAAGACATTTTTCTAGTTTTGCTGAGAAAAGATTAATAGTTCAACAGCTGTTTGCCATCATGCTAAATTAAATGAAATGTGTCAATATAATAGACAAGAAAATTAGGGGGTAGTACTGGGGCCCGAGTCTGCCTCATTACTAGCTTAGAAGAATTGGAAACCAACAACTAGCAGAAAAATATGCGTTTCATTTTTTCCAAAGCATAAAACTTCCCTTTCCAATAGTATATTTGCTATTTTCTTTAAATCACTTTTACTTATCAAATAGATCAACTATTTACCTGTATGCTTACCGGCAGCACAAGCACCAAAACTAAAATTAAATGATTATGCAAAGCTTTTAGGTTAAAAAAAAAAAAAGAAAAAGAAATACATTCCCCTCCAGCCCACTTGTCTTCTTTTAAAAAATGCTGTCTCCATACGAATTGCGTTTTTTTTTTTTTTTTTTCTTTTTCTCTTTCTTTTTTAAGTTTCCTACTGGTTTTAGGTTTTAAAAGTGAGCCAAGGATACGGTAAACAGAAATTACTTACTTTCCTTTATGTCATTCTCTGCAACAGTTAAGATTCTGTGAACACTAGAATTGTTCCGTGGCCTCTTCACTATTGATTGCAACAGTGTCATCTACCTGAAGCTACACAGTGACCACAAAAACCATGTCCAGGACACAAATTTCTACTGCGAACTCTAGGGGCGGACACTAAATGTACATTCCTCTTTCTCTGCCTCCCCAACCACCCCTCCTCCCGAATTAGGGCTGTTACTCTAAAGAACCCTCACATTATTATAGTGTTTCAATATCATACTTTCTATGGGTATATTTTGCCCTTAATTTAATCTGTGTGACATATAATACACAGTGTCCACTAGTATGTCCTGCTTGGAACTGAGTTGCAGGTAAATGTGGAGGTGCAATCTCATTTCACAAAACTGAAAATGAACAATATCGGCTCGTTTTTTCCCGTTTATAGTATTTTCCCCTTCCCTTTCTTGACAGCTAAAATAAATTATCTGCATTAAGATTTCTCCGTTATACTGAATTTTATATAACTGTGCAAAGGCAACTCTGAAGTATGCCCAACATAGTTCATCTCAACCTTCAGCCTACCCAATACTGGCTGAGAACCTATTGTGTGCCAGTCTTATTAAAGATGCAAAGGTGAGCAAAGTGAACCCCTGGGTGGTGATCAGGCGGGCAGTTCAGTAGGTCTATGGCTAGAGGACACTTTCTTATTAGGAAACTGAGGAAGGAACATGGTTCAAACTTACCACACCCTCAAATCCTCCAATCAAACGGCTTGTACTCATTGGCAAAAACTGGTCCAAATAAGCCAATTTCCAAGAATTCACTGCCTCTTTAAATAGGGAATCTTATCTCCTGTGGGCTTTAATATCTTGTTTTTCAATGACTTCTTAGAAAGTACAAGGACATCGACACATATTTGACTATTGAAAAATATAAGACAAGGGTCACTTTATCTTCCGTATTTAAGAAAATCTACTCCAAAATCAATCTCAAAGTTTGTTCTATGCCCTTAAGACTTCAAATACTGAGTCAGATTTGCCAAAAAGAAAAAAAGAAAAAAAGTGGGGAAGGTGGGGAATGAAGAAAGAAAAGAAGGAAGAAAATAAAAAGGGGAGAAAGGAAAAAATAGAGAAAAACAGGGGAAAAAGAAAGGAAAAGAATAAAGGAAGGAAACAGGAAAGAAAAGGAAGGAAGAAGCTGCTGTGCAGTCGGGGTCTCTGAGACCGGAGGCAAAGTTGGACGCTACCCAGGCTTGCAGCTTCACAAACACTACACTTCTTTTACTTGTCTCTATCAAAGAAATGTGTGACTTTGAATCCATCATTCTCCAAATCTCCCTCCTATCCCTGCAAGCAACATTTTATTTCCTTTCTCCTCATCCTCTGGGGCCCTCATCAGATCATAGTACCTAACTTTGGAGTCCATTCTAGTAGAGCAAAAACCTAAAATGTTACACATGAAGCCACGTGGTGCAGTAAACCCCAGTCGATGCTTGCCCATGAAATTACTTCAGACTGGCAGCCCCCCACTAACTCCACATCGGCCCATCTCATTTGGAAAAATGACTCTCTCCTACCTGACAGAAAAGGAAAACCCTGGCCGTGGTCATATGAAAATATTTTCTAGGTATCCTTTAACAGCCTTTAAATGTTGAAACCTAAAAACAATATTTGCTGTTTTCCCTTTGAAGCTCTAACAAAGCCTTTGTTTTAGATTCACCTTTAGTGTGCAATAAGAGTTAATAATCAAATCCATCCCAACCCCCACAAATGTTAAACAAAAAGATAAAAGAAATGCAAATAGCTATTGTCATGGAAAGTTAAAGTACCTGTCTGTATTTTTAAGTGAAAACTATTATCTCTATCAATCAAAATTTAAGAATACAATAGCGCTAATCACAGAAGGTGCTCTGACGGAGTTACTTTGCCTCAAAAAAAAGTATTTTTCCCCTTAAAAACCAAGTATAAAAGTCATATACTTACAATTAGATAGAGTATTTGTAATTTTGTTATTAAAAACCTTCAGCAGCCTCACTGTTAATAAATGCTTCTAAGTCTCTAGACTGATTTGCACCCAAGAAGACACAAGTCCCTACATATTTTAATAAGGTTGATGAAATTTTATTTAAATTCTCCCAGTTTCCAACCTGCGGGGGAACAGCACACTCTTCTGTTGAAAAGAGTTACTCAAACAGAGGCAACAGTTAACTGGTCAGGAAAACTCCTTCTTTTAGAGCCTGGACATAATTCCCACACCCTGAAATATCTTCACACAGGACATCTCTTCCTTGGATGGTTCACCCTTGTTAATTGTGGCAACTTATTTTTGAAATAACACTCTACCCTCATAAAGAAAGCAGAATACCCCCATCATACCCCAGAATTATCTAAGTGTACAGTACATGAATTTCTCTGAGTCTTTTTTTAAAAATTCACTTTAAAAAAAGACTGGATTAGCCCCTGAATATGGTGCTTTCTAAAGACAGTAAAGGAACAAAAAATAGCAAGACCCCAGATAGTAAAACAAACAGCTCAAGATTAAAATTCCTAGAGCAAACAGTTAAGCCAGGATGCCATTATGCACACGGAGCCTGGATGATGTCTCCTCCACCGTGGGGCCAAGAGGCTGTCATTTTCCCCCCAGCAAGATCAGATTTCCTTCCCTCCCGACCGCCTCTCTGAGCATCATGGCCAACATCTCTAGTGTGCTATTAATATCAATGAAGAGACGATTCGATTTCCACAGAAGAAAACCTTTCCTATTCCGGCACAGACCTTCGGAGAGGACCCTGGCCCGGGTATAGACAATACAGCGGCAGAGTTTCTGTTTTCTTACAGTTCAGTCTTACACAGTGTTTGAAGGCTTTTTAGCAAACAATGGCAGCATTATCTGCAGGATAGTTACAAAACAGGATTTGTTAGGACAAAGAATAATAAAGCTGCTCTCTCTCTCTCTTTTCTTTTTAATTCCCTCTAGTCCTCACGAGCCTTTCTCTGCGAGTCCAAAATTCAGCCACATTTCCTAAGAGGCACCTGTACTTGTCTATTTCAATGCAGCCAGAAGCTGACAACGGCCCAGGAACCAGGACTGCTTTCAGGAGGCGCCCAGAAGGGCAGCAAAGTACCCTCTCAACATTAGTAAAATGAAACAAAAGTGTCAGCCTTGGCTTCACACACACTTACCCGTTCATGGTGAGGAGGCAAAGCTTTGGGGCGGGAGAGGCAATTTTCACACAACGGAAGAAAGTTGAGAGTTTGTAAGGGAGAAACTACAGGCGCTTGGAAGCCTGCTGGCTCTCAGGGCTCCCAGGCTGGCGGCAGTGTGAGGAAGGACTGAAGGTATGTGGGCTAAACACAACAAAAGCCACTGCCTTACTCTAGATTAAATATGCAGGAAGAGGCCCCTTTGCATAAACACAAACACTCAGCAAATGAATAACTGGCTCAATCAGACGCCCGCTGTGCCTTCTACCTGTCCTCGCTCTGACAGGAGACACTGCCTATTCCAGGGGACACCACTAAACAGGAGACAGTTAAATGTTATGTTGCTATAATAACAATTAAAATGAATTGTATTCATTAGTAATTAAGAACTCACTCGTGGGGGGTGGCGGGGGGAGTGCTATTGTTGTATCTCCAGCTACTCCAAAAAGAACTTGTAGTATACCCATCCCTGGAGTTCTGCTCTGGGTTGCATTTCAATCTCTAACATTCAATGAGAGTTTTAAACAATCAGTTTGTTTAGTCACAATTGTCAGAGATATGCGTCTTGTTTCTCTGCTTTGTCACGTTGTAAATGGATACCTGTGACTCTGTACCTACAAAGATCTGTTTGATAATGTTTGATATATGTATATAAAGTGTACATATAAAAATATACACATATACATATATATGTGCATATATACTCACACATAATACATTCATGCATATCTAATTAAAGAGAATAAGCCAAAAAATGCTACTTAACTATACTCTCTAGTTCACTAATCATTTAAGGAAAATAATTCGAGTTTTCCAAAAATATATCCCAAATGCCTGCCTTTCAAATGTCACCAATCCATGACCACTCATTTAAAAACATTACCCCTATATTAGAAAGGATGCTTTTAACTGAGTGGCCTCAACCACTTATAATTTCAATTAAATAACATAATTACAGTCAACAATTTTCTCCATTTCGGCAGAAAATATGCCATACCTCAACATAATTTGTCCTTACAATCCAGGAATTTAAGCAAGAGGAAAAACATGCCAGTGTTAGGAATCCACCACTGCCTTTTCTCAGCTTATGGAATCAACTCACACTGACCTCTCATTCTACGTTCCAGCTACATGTTGGTCTTAGTAACTTAATTATTTTTTAATAACTTTTGCAGTATTAAATGATTTCGATTGAAACATAAATAAGATTATGTTCGTCTACTACTTACTAAAGCCATACAGTACTCTGGGGTCAAATCCAGCAGGGCTATGCTATAGGATGCGTCTATATTATTACTGTATTTGGACTAAAAAGGATAGGTCACAGATCCTTCACAGCCTTCGAGAATGCTGTGATTATCCTAGCCAAGGGAAATAGGGCAGCTTTCTATTTCAAAAGCAATTTTAATTTATTAACACAAAACTGTTTTCTGGCCAAATCGTTCTACTGTAAAAGGTGCAGATCATCACTGAAAAGTTTTAAAATATATTTACAAACAAACCAACAAACACAAAACTCATTTCAAACATATATTATGGCATAGCATGGAGAAAAGACAAACAAAATAAAAAGATACCCAAAGACCCAGAGAATAAAACACAGGTTCTCTAAGAGGGGTGACCACAGAAACTGAAGGTGCTGGTTTTGTCCACTCTTTTTTGCCTTGAAATGACCTTCCAAATAAGGTGTTAGATAACCCACGTCCATAGACGATAGTGATCTAACCTTGCTGCAAATAAACCATAGAACAAAATTTAATCATTATATCACTGTGAGAAAGCCTCTGTCCATCCCCATGGAGCTTCTAATGACTGTTTTGGCAGTTTTGAGGGTAGTTATGCTTCCCAGCTCATCTATATCTCATACTGGTTGAGTAAGCTAATGGAAGTGATGTTAGTAGAATCCAATATTCATGCTCTGTATCATGCAAACCTGGACGCAACTGAATATATTATACAATTATAGGTAGCATCTAATTCCATAAGTATTAGATACTGTACCCTAAATTAATATTTTAATGAGGACGGTGAAATAAAGACGACAATCCAGGTAAGGGATCCATGCATTGTGGCCCAGCTAAGCTCCTTGCTGAAAGAGCGCCGGATTCGGGAGCAAACGGCACAGACACAGGGATTGTGACAAAAATCCGTATGCAAGCTTTAGATGCTGAGTGACACATACTGATGCACAGAGTCAAAGATGTCATCCTCACACAAGCGCCACTCGCTGTAAGCTTGAGAGAAAATGCAGGGGGAAAGATGGGGGGGCGTAATTGCAGCGAGACCTCCAGAAAATAAACAGGGTGTACAGTTTCAAAGGCTGCAGACACAGACATTTCATTGTTCAAGCCAATTATCAGTGGAAAATAATAACAACAGATGGATTCAGAGTCACTGACTTTTCATATGCACTTCATCTCGGCGGAACAGATGATGAAACGCGAGAGCTATCTCAAAAAGGCAAAACATCTTTCAGTAAAAGAACTCTACAGTCCAGATGGGGACCTTCTAAGGCTGCTGATTATCTTCTTATAATGTTGTAAGATAGACTTACTAAAACATTTCAAGAACTGATCAGATATGATGCGTACAATGGCTTCATTATTGGAAGGAGTCGTCTCAGACTTGTGACTAAACCCGGCAGAGATTTCAATAAGGTTAGGACTGTAAGTTTCCTGTTTTCTCATCAGGGACTGCAGGTTCCAACTAAAACTGGAAATCTGTGCACAACAGGAGAATAAACCGTCGCCCAAGGATCCTATATATTTGCTCTTCTCTCATTTGAGCAAAGGAAAAAAAAAAATAAACTGGAACTGTAAAAAGGACATTAAATTATTCTGAAGCATTCTGCCACAGTGTGTGTGTGGGGGTGAGGGGGGGATGGCTCCAAAGCAACTCTTTATTAAAAGCATTTGGTGATAAAATATCAGCCCTTACATGCATTAGAACATCTTAAATATCCCTTGCCACTGGTGACTGCAAAAGAGAATTTCCTTTTAGTAGGGAATAAATATAAATTTCAATGGTGGTGTAACAGCAATTCTAACAAATGTCAACCAAAACTCACCAACCTACCGTAACCCACTCTCACTCAACTTACCACCAAGTTAGGCTTGCTGATAAAACACAAGAGGTTAACCACAACCTGAGGGCTTGCTGTAAGTAATGGAAAAAGTTAAATCTCTAATCAGATAGGCCTCATCCCTACTGGAATAACAATGTATCTGTTCCATGTATCTGTCTACTCATCTATCCATCTCCATCCATCCATCCATCCATCCATCCATCACCAACTGCACATTCATAATTTTGCAAAAATTCTTTCCCTGAACTGACATGAAACATGGTCGAAATCACTGCACTAAGAAAAAAGAAAAGCTGATTCTCTCAACTATTTACTAACATTCTTAACATTTAAAAAATATTTTTATGAACACACTGTTGACTTCACAAGTTTATAACATAATTTTTTTTTTTTTTTCTGAGCAAGGCTTTTCTTTCAAAGTACTCTGACAAAAGTAAATTCATAGCAGAACACACAGGCACGAAGAAAATATCGCCAAGGGCAAAATTCTGCAACTGCTTTAAGAAGCAAACAAGAACACAAAAGATGTGTAATACAACCATCTGGCTCTCCTCTTACTATATCAATGCCTCAACCTTATCCCCACCCCCTGAGCCAACCCACACCAATGCCACAAAACCAAATGGCTTCACTTATGTTTCCTGCACAGCAAATTTACACAATGCACAGTTAGAATGCAAAAGTTGATTTTGACACATAAACTAGCATCTTTTGAATTTTCCCCACTTCAGTGATTTTGTTGTCGTTGTTATCTGTTCAGAGTGGGACTTCTTTGAAAAACCACCAAGAACCTCACCATGATAAAGATGTTCTCATATGGACGTATCTGTTCAGCCTCAAGAGAAGTCTCCCTGAAAACCTTAATCTCTGCCATCTTGGGCTTTCTGTTATCATCAGACTTTAGATGTGGACATAAAAAAAAAAAAAATCCTAAGCTTATTCCAATTAGAACTTTTACTTTTGGGGGGCACTAAATGGTGGGTTGTTTCCCCCACTTATATTTGAAATAACTGTGCTAATTTTAAATTACCATTCTTGCAAGTCAGCATGTTCACTGGAATGTTTCCTCATTCAGCTCAGTTTACAAACATTTACTGAGCAACTACTGTGGTATTAGAAACATGCTGGACAATGGACGATCAGAATCTATTATTTTCCCCTGTGCCAGCAGGACTTGTCTGGTACATTAAACCAGCAACTCTACAGTTTATAAAAAAAATCTTCCACATGCAGGCAGGCTGAAGCATTTTATTTACTTATATACTTATTTTTGAAGTCAGATATAACAGACATTTGAAAGTTATAGCCTGTTTGTGGGGATCTAATTGCTTCCAAAAGGTGGGAATGAATACTTTTTATGGAAATCTCTGTCTGGGTGAAACCAATAAAGCATCATAAATGCTTCTCACCAAGGGGCAACAATGTAAAAAATAATATCTTAAAAAAAAAATTTCTTCACAGGCAAACTCTACTGTTTGCTTTTGTGCAGGGGCATGCTAGAGGCAGACGCTCTGTATCAGGCAAGAGTTCTCAGTTAGAATTAAGGTCTGCCAGGTGGAGGGCCACATCTGCTTTACTTCTGTTTTCTCACTGTTGCTGGTCTTCCCCCATTACTGCGTCCCTCTCCGTGTTCCCCGATGAGACTTTGACTGGTTTTTCAAGGGGCTAACTTTTGGTTCTCTTCCGGGCGTTTCTGCCCACAGAGTCCCCTGGTTTGGACAGCAGCAATCGCCTGTAGGACACACACAGCGAATCCAGCCACCGGATGAGGAATTCTGCTAATTGTTTAAGCCTGCACTAGTGTCTGGCCACCAGTTGGCAAACACAACTCATGGCTGCCTACCAGGCCTAGGTTAACACAGCTGGAGCCAGATGACAGGCTCTCAAAGATATTCTTCCCATGGCCACATCTGGCTCTTGGCGGTTCCTAGTGCAGCTGAACTGACTCTGTTTGGTTGTTCTGGGCAAAAGTTTAGGCAACAGATAAGTCGTATTAATTTCAGTTTATGACAAAAGTATCAGAACACATACTCCATGAAGGCAGGGATTTTATCTGATTTGCACCCCCTCCCCACTTTTTTTTTTTTTGAGACATGGTCTTACTCTGTTGCCCAAGCTTGAGCGCAGAGCAGTGGCACGATCATGACTCACTGCAGCCTGGAACTAACTACTAGACTCTAGCGATTCCCCTACCTCAGCCTCCTGAGTAGCTGGGTCTAGAGGCATGTGCCACCATGTCTAGCTAATTTTTAAATTTTTTGTAGGGACAAGGTTTCACTATGTTGCCCAGGCTGGTGTTGAATTCCTGGGCTCAAGTGATCATCTTACCTTCGCCTCCCAAAGCGCTGGGATTACAGGCATGAGCCACCGTGCAGGCCTCTTGCTTGCTGTATCCCAGTACAGAGCAGCGGCTACGCAGGGTAGGTGTTCAGTAAATACAGAATGAGTGAATAACGCTAACCAGTGTCTGAGCTGAACAAAAACATTCCTGTATCTTATTCCAGCTACTCTGTTCCTACTGTTGTACGTAAAATGGCTAGCACGCTGGTGCACACAGAGAAGCCCGTGAATGGTTCTACAGCTAGATTTTATTATGGACACACTTACACTTAAGAATGTACCCATGCACATTGTCAGTATAGCTGGAAAGACCTCCAACAATCCTTCCCCTCAAATTACCCAGTCTCCCAGAATTACCCATATCCCAACTTGGTTAGTCCTTCAACTGAGAAACTTGGCAGCTCTGCGCCCACAGGGCCTGAGAGTGATCTCAAAGTAGAAACTTACCTTTTGGCCACCACCAAAGTGCCAAATGATGAGGCAACTTTTCCTGGCACCTTTTCATCCTATTTCCTTTCCCATGCCTCTCTTCCTAAATTCCCTGATATCTGCAGATCCCAGCTCCCTTCTACATTCAACTTTGACCCAAGGATAGGCTTCCCCAAAGCTCACCACCTCTCTAGCTCCCATTAGAAACACATTTAGAAAAGCCTGTGTAATTTAAAACCAGGCGGGCCCCCCCACCCCTTGGCTCCTTAGCTAGAGAGAAGCCCAACTTATAGGCTGTTATGTTAATAATGACCATAAAGCTCCCCTGAGTCCACCAAGGGCTTGCTAAAGGTGAACGGACACTTGATGGAAGCCTGGCAAGGCTGTACGCATATGCTGTTGCTTTCCGAAAAAGAAAGTTAACACTCCTAAAGCAAGAACGACTGAACAAGGCAGATGAGTTCAACAAGCTCAGCATATGGACTTCAACGAAACAAAGGTAAATCAAAATTGAGCTAGAGGAAGCTGTTGCTGAACTCACCTCCTTTTCTATCATATAAGGCAGCAGGGTGGAGGTATAGATAATTATTTTAAGCTAAGTTTCTGAAAAGAGTTCTGTGTTCACTATGAAGAATTCAGGCTTCAAGCTCCCCTTGGAAGGAGTTGCTTACTTCATTAAAGGTGGACCAGAAGGATCAACCCCTAAAATGCCTCTCCTTCCCTGCTTCTGCTATTTGAAATTACTTTAAAAATGAGAGAATAAGCTAGGCTCAGTGGCTCACACCTGTAATGCCAGCTATTCAGGAGGGGGAGGCAGGAGAATTGCTTGAGCCCAGGAATTCAAGGCTGCAGTGAACTAGTATGGTGCTACCGCACGCTAGCCTGGGCAATAAAGTGAGACACTGTTTAAAAATGAGGGAATTGGAGAGGCATGGTGGCTCAGGCCTGTAAACCCAGCACTTTGGGAGGCCAACGCAGTTGATCACACTTGAGGTCAGGAGTTTGAGGCCAGCCTGGCCAACATGGTGAAACCTCGTCTCTACCAAAAAATACAAAAAAATTTAGCTGGGCATGGTGGTGCTTGCCTGTAGTCCCAGGTACTCAGGAGGCTGAGGTGGAAGAACTGTTTGAACCAGGGAGGCAGAGGTTGCAGGGAGCTGAGATTGTGCCACTGCACTCCAGCCCAGGTGACAGAGTGAAACCTTGTCTCAAAAATAATAAAATAAAATAAAATAAGGGAATGTCTTTGTACAATTGCACAATCACAAAGAAACATTAAAATAATTCTTTAAAAAGCAGTAAAACAGGCTGAAAATGATTGATATCTACCTATTCATTGGCTGAAAACAGGCTATCAAGTAAAAACAAAAACAAGCAAGTTTTGAAAGTTAGGAAATAATTTTTAAAAAGGCAAGGCTGAGGTTGTACAGAACGAGTGTATTTCTTAATGCATTCTTGGGCTGCCTCACCTAAAACTAAGTATTACAGAATATAGTACTATACAGTATACTTTAGACTAGAATAGTTCAGAATTTACAAGCATGGATTCAAGTACCCAAGTTCAAAACTTAGCTCTGGTGCTTACTGACCTTGTGAGCTTAGGCAAGTTACTTAAGCTCTCTGTCCCTCAGTGTTCTTATCCATAAAATGGGCTTGCTTACAGTGCATTATTTGCTTTTGGAGAATAAATGCACTGACAAGAAGAAGTATTTAATAGTGTCTGGTACAAAGTGAATGCTCAAAGAAATGATGGCTGCTGTTATTATAATCAGGGATGACAGAACTTAAATAAATCTAAAACTTTCTACACTCATTTCTGCCATCTCTACAAGTTGTTAAAAATAGCCGGCTGGCTGGGCATGGTGGCACATGCCTGTAATCCCAGCACTTTGGGAGGCTGAGGCAGGTGGAACTCAAGGTCAGGAGATTGAGACCATCCTGGCCATCATAGTGAAACCCCACCTCTACTAAAAATACAAAAATTAGCTGGGTGTGGTGGCACGGGACTGTAATCCCAGCTACTCGGGGGGCTGAGGCAGGAGAATCGCTTGAACCCAGGAGGTGAAGATTGCAGTGAGCTGAGATAATGCTACTGTACTCCAGCCTGGTGACAGAGCAAGACTCCATCTTAAAAAAAAAAAAAAAAAAAAAAAAAAAAAGAAGTCTGGCTGTCTGCCATGCTACAGGCTGGAAAAATAAAAGAGAACGTGTATCAGATTTTAAACTTCTTAAGAATATAGTGCTAAAATAAAATCAAAGTACTTATTTTTCCCCTCAATATTAGTTGGAGAATCGCAGATGTAAGATTGGGGTCTCACCTACCTCAGTGGAGGCAAGTCATTAGTTACAAAAAAGCTACAAGCCAAGGTTAGCCTTGGGGCTGCCTGTCCCACCAACTACCAAAAAAGACTTGGGGGAGATGTTCAAAGAAGGCAGGAGGAGAATCCAGCCTGAAACCCAAAGGCATTGAAACACATTTTCTTGTACTTTTCAAGTCTGTGCATATAGATTCTGTTACTGATTTAGGATCTTAAACAGTTTGTTTATTTTTTAAATGCCTTTCAGCTCACCTTTAATAACATGTTTCTTTGACTTGGCTGAACTATGCCTCAGAAGAATTACAAGCGGGAATAAGGCTGGGTAAAAGGTTCAGTGAACTAATCCACACCTGGTCCATGTAAAAAAAAAAAAAAAAAAAAAAAAAAAAAAGAAAGAAAAAGAAAAGAAAAAGCTCATATTTTCCATATAGAAACAAGCTCCTTTATATGAACCAGCCTTTTATTTAATTGCTAAGGCACTTTCCACACCATACAACCTTTCATGTCCTTCTTCACTTCGGTGGGGAAACGGCACAGAACCACTTTCCAGCCACACCAGGGTGCTTTATCAGCGACAGAAATTAACACTCCTATTAATAATGATAGCAAGCACAAACCTGATTCAAAACTGGAAGTGGTAGGTTCACTTAAGCAAAAATTCCCTGGCCAAGTTTTGCCAATAAAAAAAAGACAAGGACGTCCCCTGAGAACAGATTTGGGATAAACTGCGACAATCTCTTCATCAAAATTCAAACTTTTTTCTGCTTCAATTGTGTGACCCAGACTACTAAGTGAAAGGAATAAGGCATGGATGGGGAAAATCTTGAATGAGAGAGAACAGCAAATATTTTAGAGCTAAAAGGTGCCTTTGAGAGGTCCAGGCAAGCCACACCCCTGGGAGTGGACTCTGTGTGACCAAGGTCACGCAGGTGGTGGGGACGAAAGCAGAAACTCAAGCCTATGACTCCCAATTCATGGGGAAAAGCAATGGCTACAGAATATGGCCCCTGGGAACATCAGTCATGTTAAGAGGAGATTTAAGAGCAGGATCCTGTGAACAGCAAAGAGGCCAGAGAACAGAAGAAGTCGTGAGTGTCCCACAGACTGTGCCAGCCCATTGCATCTGAAGTTGGACTTGAACAAGCTTTACTTTCTCCTATGAAATCCTTCACTTTCAGGCCCCAGGTATCTTCTATTTGCCTCTTAGTTTTGTTCACAAGAAAATTCTTTTAACCAACTCTGGTTTGAAGTAAGTGGAAAAGGAGACACTTCCACACTTTCGTTAAGAAGCAGCAAAGTGAAGTGGAAAGATCATTTAATTAGGAGGCAAGAGAGGGCGACTCTGCTCCTGGACCCACCAGTAACTCAGCTAGGATTTGGGAAGCCCCTTCTCTTCTCCAGACCCACCCAGGCTCCTCAGTGGTACAAGGAGGGGTACTCAGGGATGGTATTTAATTGCTACAGATGGGTCGCCTGAACAAGGTGTTAAAATGCTGAAACACTGGTGTACTCGCTGGGAAATGGCCCTTGCCCCCAGGCCTCCTGAGCACACCCTTGACCAGCACCCTGGACTTCCCTGCCTTCTCCACGGCATGGTGAGGGTTTCCCAGAGCCCTGCTCCAGAGCTAGAGCTAGTGGCCACTGGGATGACCACGGCTGTGCTGTACCTGTGCACTACTGTGACCATCACCCCCAGATGCTCTGATAGGTCCCTTTCCAAGGCTAGATGCAAGGACCACCAGGGCCAGCGAATGCCCCAGAGAATGCCACCAGCTGGGGTCCACGTGGGGCCCAGCAAGAGACAGAGGGGTTGGGACAAGCACAACAGTGGATCCACCAGAGAGCTGCCTTCCTCCCCAAATTAATTCCCTCACTTGGGGCACCCAGATGTGGGCCTGTAGGAACGAGGCAGGTCAAAGGAATTTTCTTAGGGCAAATTCTTTTTTTTTTTTTTTTCTTGAGATGGAGTCTTGCTCTGTCGCCAGGCGAGAGTGCAGTGGTGCGATCTCGGCACACTGCAACCTCTGCCTCCCGGGTTCAAGTGATTCTTCTATCTCAGACTCCTGAGTAGCTGAGACTACAGGCGCCTGCCACCACGCCCAGTTAATTTTTTGTATTTTAGTAGAAATGGGGTTTTACCATGTTGGCCAGGATGGTCTCGATCCCCTAACCTCATGATCCACCCGCCTCGGCCTCCCAAAGTGCTGGGATTTCAGGCATGAGCCACTGCACCCGGCCAGGGCAAATTCTTAGGGCTAAATTTGCTTCCAAAAACTGGAAAGAAATATACCATTGTGAAACAACTCTATAAGTAAAATCCTCAGCTCAGAGGGAACCCAACCCGACATATGTAATCAAATTATATTTACCATGGAAATTCTAATAGCTCCTACTTTCTACTCCACTTTTACTGCCCTCTAGGAAAAGGAATATTTTACTATCCTGTGTTCCAAATTTCCACCAGAGGGTTGAGGCATTATACGTGTTGAAACATATAGGAAAGGAAAAAAATTCCCATTATTATTTCCTTCAACCCTCTCTACCTTCTATGCCACCATTACTCAAAAGTCACTCAAACATTTTGCTGGCTGACATGACGCCATGCTGTCACTTGATCAGGTGTGGAGTACCACATGGAATGAATAAATACTTATCCACAACCACATATTAAATGGGAATTCGCACAGGCGGGCTCCGGAGACAAAGACGTTTCTATACAGAAATATTAACTAAGAATTTAAGTAAATGGCCCCACTGGAAAAAAAAAAAAAAGTTCTGAAGTAGCAATATAAACTATATTTAATAGCAACAAAAAATATTTTCCTTTTGGGAAAGCAATTTGGGCTTCTAAAAGTTACTGCCTTTCACGTGACTTAGTACAGTATGCCTGAATTCTTTCATTTCCTAAAACACAGATGCTAGGCCCCAAAATTCTACTTTGTGAGAGTTAATTTTTTTTTTGATTAATCTTCCCCCAAATACAATACTCAAACAACAAACTATTTTGGTACCTTTCCCCCCACACACAATTGTTATTTTCTTAAATGTCTGAGTATAACACGTCCCAAAGAACATATGTTCCCGAGGAAGAAAAAAAACCGGGCTCTAGAACTAATACACAATGAAAAATAAATTTAAAGCAGCCTTCTGGTCTGACATAAGAATATAAAAATGATATGAGCAAGAACAGCTTAGTTTACATACTTTTCAGTCACAGCTGCTGCTCCAAAACCACAATACCTTTAAAATGACATTTTAAGGAAACAGATACGGCGTGGCTTTAGCCATAGTTAGATGTAGCTAACACTGAATTAAAGGGGCTTTTCTTTTTATACACACACTTTATATAACCCTGTACACTGGCACAATTAAGAAGAGTAAGTCACTTTTAAATAATGTAGTGATAAACGGAATGAATTACAAATAATTCTACCCAGCAAGTTTTTTTTTTTTTTCTCTCCCTTCTTTTTCCTTTAAAATCGCCAGACTCAGGCATAAAAATAGAGTTTCAGGGACAGGAGGAACAAGTCCCCTCTTCTTGGTTAATATTTAATTGGGTGCTAAAGATTTCTTGGAGAGGACCTCTGTACCTCCAGTGACAGGCATACAAGAGGCTCCTATCTCTGCAAGAGATGCAGGCACTTCCCTGAATAAACGAAAATAACATACAATTAAATCAGACTATTCAATTAATAAATTACTTTGGTGGACCTTGCAGGCCAAGTCCTATTTAATTACATAATTTTAAAAATATTTGCACATTGCAATCACCGAAATTGGCTTTGAGGTTTCATAATACACACTTAACACTTGAGTTAAAGAACAAATTTATTTAATAAATGCAGGCCTAAGTGCTAGAAGGCCGTACCACTCTAACTGCAAAATCACTTAGCACATCCTCAGAAAAAGCAAATAAACTTTTTCACTATTTAGACGTGGGCTGCTGTTGAATGTCAGGAGAAGCTGGCTGATTTTTTTATGTTTTCTCTGTCATGTGTTGCTTGTAAATCTAACCATTCTGAGAGGTGATTAGAATAGAGCTAATGGACAAAATGGTTCCAGTTAAAGATAACTTAAAGATAAACTAAGGTGGAAGATGTCAAGGTCCCGGTAGTAAAAACCTCTTCAGAGTGAAACAAAGAGAAGTCGTATTAACTCCCCATTTTTCACTTCTTGGAATACCAAAATACGCCATAAATTAACATGGTTACTGAGCGTAAAGATGTGTTCCATTAGGAAAGCACACACAAATTCAGGGGTGAGGAGGACATTCATAAACAGAATAGAATTACAGGGTACCCCAAAGAGGGCAGAAACATTTCAAAGTGTCTCTATTCTCTATAGTTGTACTGGAAGTCGTGATTTTGCCATTAACTGAAGTTTTCTAGAAAACCACTTGACCGCTTTACTGCCACAACTTTTTTTTGGATAGAAATCTTTGTCAAACACATATATTTTCAAATAACCATTTGCACACTTTATACCCACAATGGCCTCAGAGTTTTTGAGCTGGGTGGGCTTGACTCTCTTTACACTAAAAGCCCCCATACCATCACAATAAGGGTTACCTTTGTTGTTGTTTGGGGGTCTTCTCCTTAAAGATTTCTGTCACATATATGAGATCGAGCCTGCTGTGTGCTTTCATTTGCCTGCTTCTAGAAACTTCTGTGCTAAATTCTCAAAGCCTCTAAGTTGCTACTACTATGCTAACTATGAATTCAGAATTCATAGTTCTGAAATTGAAAAAAATTTTAAATAAAACTGAAAAAAAAAGATTCTGGTGTGACTTTATAATCTCTGTTCAGTGATGAAACAAAAATTCTTTTCACAGTCTCATAGCCCCCTACTCTCTCCTCCCTTTCAGAAACTTCTGGAAAGAGCTGCTATACTCCCTGTCTCCACTTACTCACCTTCTAAACATCTTGCAGCCCACACCATGCCACTGAAACCTCTGTGGCCAAAGGCATGAAGTTTTCAGTCCCTTTTGTTTGGTCCATGGGCTGCATTTGGCAGAGCGCACCCTCCCTTCTTCTCGAGCAGTTCCCATTTCCAAGCAGTCTGCCTGTGATGTTGGCTCTCCAGGATCTACAACCTTCTTCAGCATCCTATTCTCCGCCAACCTGGTTCTTCTTCTTTGGGTCTTCCCTCAGTGAATGCTACCACCACACGCCTAGCCAATGGGGCTAAACACTCTGCAGGCACATTCGACTCCTCCACCACATCCAACAACGACATTCACTCCATTCTCTTTCCTTCACCCTGACCGACACTCGCCAGCCCACACAAGGGTGCCTCCCACGACTCTGCAATGTCCTTGTGAAGGCTCATTCCTGCCTTTGGTTTTGTTCTCCTCAAACCTATCCATGGGGAAGACAAAGTCATCTTGCAAAATGTGAATGTACAACGTTCCATCAATTCCCAGATAGCTTCCCCAGTCACATCTTAAAATTTTTGACATTAGGATGCATCTCAACATTGATGTGGATGCTTAACGTTGCTCGCTTCCTCACGCACATCCCATCCCAGCTGAACAATTTCTTAGCTTTCTAAGGCCCGGAGGGTCAAGGGGAAGCGTCTAGAGGTATTCAAAAGGCTGTGCTGGATGTCAGCCACTGCTTGGTCCTCTGGTCGAACTTTCTTTGCGGCTCCGGGACCACCATTCTACCACGGACAGGCACTCACATACACACCCTGTACACTTTTGTCTCTGCACAGATCCAGCCTAAGCCACTGCACAGATCTAGCCTACCCTCGTATTGTTCTGCCCTCTTTCACCTAAGAAATCCCACACATTCCATATAACTCAGGCACAAATGCCACTTCCTCCAAGAAGCCCTCCCTAACCTCTCTTTAGATCAATGTCCCTGTTATCTATTCCCTTTGTATACAGTACTTGTCCCAATATAGGCATGAGTCCATTTTATTATAATGGTCTATTTAATCAATCGTTTCTCTTGCTAAGCTGTATCCCAGTCTACAAAAGGCACTTAATAAATCTTGAATGAATAAAGTAAAAGTTAATGAATTTCAGTAAACAATGTTAACGGCAACAATTTTTCCGTCTTTGGTTACTTCATAAAATCAGCTCTTCTCCATCTTCGTTCCTCTCCCTACTACCATGGTTTAGCAACACGCGGCCAAGCAGACCGAGACTGCATAGTATTTGTTCATACCTCTGAAGATATAAGAAATGTATCACAGCTGATATTTATGTGAATGACTGAGATATAATTTGAACAAAAACCTTTCCGTTCCCTTGAAGTAAAATCATCTTATTGTTCATAATACAGTGCAAAGGAAATAGAATGAGCAAGGAAGCCATAAGAATTTAATCAAGTTGACTTCTTATAAATAAGAATTGAATTCACTATGCACCCCTAATTACCCTCCCGCTACTAACAGTGTCCTAATTTAGACTGCACCGAAAAAAAAAAAAAAAGGAAAAAAAAAAGCTTTCAGATTATAAGATGATTTTGCATTAAGGTCTCTGATGAGCCTTAGTGCCATTCCCTCTCCTGGGCTGTGGTCTGTTTAACTTCAGCTTTAATAATATCACGCTTCCCACTTCGACAAAACCAAACTTTGCAGTCGGCCTTCAAAACAGTGTGGAAGAAAGAGTTGTCAGGGGCCAATCCAGTGACCTCTAACCCTTGGCAAATTTGGTAATGGTGTTAAGACAAGAAACCTGGTATGAGCCAGCCATAGCCCCAGACTCAAGAAATGGTGTCATTTAAGTGACCACAAGATAAAAGCCAACCTCTGAAAATGTGAGATGGCCAGATGGGCTATATACAACACGTAAGCCCACAGAACATTTTCTCTGGGGTTCAGGTTTTCAGAGACCCAGAGCTAAAAATATCAGAAGAAATTTCATGCTCACAATGTAATTAAAGTAACTGGCAGGCATAATTCAACACCATTTTTCTTTTTTTTTTTGAGATGGAGACTCACACTCTGTCGCCCAGGCTGGAGTGCAGTGGTGCGATCTCTCACTGCAACCTCTGCTTCCTGGGTTCAAGCGATTCTCCTGCCTCAGCCTTCCAAGTAGCTGGGACTACAGGCATGCGCCACCACACCCAGCTAATTCTTTTTTGGATTTTTAGTAGACGGGGTTTCACCATGTTAGTCAGGATGGTCTTAATCTCCTGACCTTGTGATCCGCCTGCCTCAGCCTCCCAAAATGCTGGGATTACAGGCGTGAGCCACTGTGCCCCGCCTCAATGTTATTTTTCATGATTATAAACTTGGCTGAGTCACTTAACTTTGCTGATCTTCACTTTCTTCTTCTGGAAAATGGGGTAATGAGATCTGTGTGAGAGTCAGATGTGAGAATAAGTGTTATACTCATAAGCAGGATTTTTATTTGTGTATGTGTAGAGAGGCGTATAAACTAGAAAAGATGAAAATTTTTGATACAACTCCTACATCATCCATTCTGTCATTTAGCAGACTTTGGGGAATACCATTCTGTGCCATATGGGAATAAAAACATGAATAAAACTAGGCCCTTGCCCTCAACGAACTCATATCAACATCTGGACTATGAAAAACAGTAGTCATTAGCCACATGTGACTTTTAAGTTTAAATACATTAAAACTAAATACAACTAAAAATTCAGTTCCTCAATTGTACCAGTCATATTTCCAGTGTCAAAAGCCACATGTGGCTATCAGCTGTCACACTGGATCGTGAAAGTACAGAACATTTTTATCATTGCAGAAAGTTCTACGGGACAGCTCAGGTCTAGAGAAACAAGATAAGTACAGTGTGTAGGTACATTTTAACCTACTGTGATAGGTGACAAACTGGCAGCAGGAGAGGTTTTCTCACGGAGCCAATACCCATGAAGGATGGTAGGCTTCATTTTTATAGGGCAGAAAAGGGGAGCCAGGTGGAGCGAGGCACACAGGCAAAGGTGCGCTGTCATCAAGGGGCATTCAGAGCTCCAAGGGGGGTAAACTATGCTTGGTGACTGGCGTGTAATTATATGAGGGAGCAGTGGTCACAGAGAAGTCTGGAGAAATTAGGATCCAACTATGAAGGTCTCCCAAGCCAAACTAGAAGTCTGGACTTACTGTGGACAACAGAGATGCGGATGCAATAGAGTGACCACTGGATGTGTTTTGTAGAAAACCAACTATGCTGACAAAGTACAGCAGTGGCGGTTACCTCTGGAGTTGGACATGAGAACTCTGGAAAGCTTCTAAAAATGCTGATGCCAGAGCCTTTGCTCCAAATGAATTAAATCCCTTTCTGGGCACAGGGCCCAACCTCGGTACTTTTTTTTTTTTTTTTGAGATGGAGTCTTGCTCTGTCACCCTGGCTAGAGTACAGTGGTGTGATCTTAGCTCACTGCAACCTCCGCCTCCCGAGTTCAAGCAGTTCTCCTGCCTCAGTCTCCTGAGTAGCTGGGATTACAGACATGCACCACGTCCGGCTAACTTTTGTATTTTTAGTAGAGACGGAGTTTCATCATGTTGGTCAGGCTGGTCTCGAACTCCTGACCTCATGATCCGCCCACCTCGGCCTTGGTACATTTTAAACTCCCAAAGAAACTAATATATAGTCAGGGTTGAAAACCAATGGAGATGACAAAGAAGTGAGATTGAGGTTAAGTTAGAATGAAGTAGTATAAGGAAGAGTCTATTGCCATGACCCTATCAAGAGACAGTGAGGACCCTCCCAACACAGAAACTGGGAGGATGGAGAGGAAAGGTTCATTTTGGTAGACATTTCTAAGACAGAATCAATGTGACCTACGAACCAAGAATATGACCAATAAGAGAAGAAACAAAAAGAATACAATATGATAACTTCTGTCCCGGGGCAATAAGGACCAAGATTAAGCACACGGGAAAGTGAGCAGGTTTTGGAGGGGAAGAGTGTGTGACTAGTTCAGTTTTAGATGCATTGCCTGCTGCATTCTATAGAGCACCTTGTAAAAAGGCTCCGCAGCCTGGAAGAAATATTAGACTGATTCTAAAAAGCCAAGGCCTACAGTGGGACACAGAGTAATTTTCATGAGCACTTACGCAATCTTGACAAAGTAAATATTTCCGTAAAACTTCAACCTATGGGAACAATAGCAAAGACATGCACTTTAGACATTTTGTTCTATTTCCATCTATTCCACACTGCACATTAATGACCCTATCTGCCTTGCTTCACCAGCAGGACACAGGGATCCTGCCCCAGCTCTACCAGTTATAAGTTGCATGGCCTGGAACAAACACTGGACTTGCTGGGCTTCAATTTCCTAATTATTAAAAGGAGAGGGCTGAATTAGAACTAGATGCTACCATATGGCTCTCCACTTTCAAGACTCTGAGGAGCAGAAATTCTATAATTTATAATCATTTATATCATTTATACATTAAATATATAAAATTATGTATTTATAATTCATAAATACTATATATTCTGAAATTATATTATTCAGAAAATATAGATTCCCAAAATAAGATACATACATTTCCTTTTGTCTTAAAGTTAGCCATTAAAGACACACACAACATGTTTAATTCTGAATACCAATTTGGTTCTGTTTTTCCTTTGCAGTATTAAAGTAAGGGGTTGCTCAAAGAATTATAAATCATGCTGCTATAAAGACACATGAACACGTATGTTTACTGTGGCACTATTCACAATAGCAAAGACTTGGAACCAACCCAAATGTCCATCAATGATAGACTGGACTAAGAAAATGTGGCATATACACACCATGGAATACTATGCAGCCATAAAAAAGGATGAGTTCATGTACTTTGTAGGGATATGGATGAAGCTGGAAACCATCATTCTGAGCAAACTGTCACAATGACAGAAAACCAAACACCACATGTTCTCACTCATAGGTGGGAATTGAACAATGAGAACACTTGGACACAGGGTGGGGAACATCACACACCGGGGCCTGTTGTGGGGTGGGGGGAGAGGGGAGGGATAGCATTAGGAGATATACCTAATGTAAATGACAAATTAATGGATGCAACACACCAACATGGCACGTGTATACATATGTAACAAATCTGCACGTTGTGCACATGTACCCTAGAACTTAAAGTATAATAAAAATAAATAAATAAATAAATTAGTGTAAATTCAAAAAAATTTAAAAAAAAATAAAGGGGTTGCAAACTCTAAAGTCTGTTGGAACAAAGGGTCATGCTAATGAGCAAAGCAGCCCAGAGTAGAAAGGCAAAAACCTAGGCCACGCCCCAGCTAAGGGGGCAGGCCGGCCATGACCCAGCTCCCACCCAGCTGCCATTTGGGAATGTGGACCCAGCGCTGCTCTACATCTATTGCAATGGCCAGAAATCCAGAGTTGCTGTAGGGTATAATCCCTTGAAAAAAATTTTTTTTTTTTTTTGAGATGTTGTCTCGCTGTGTCATCCAGGCTGGAGTGCAATGGCCCAATCTTGGCTCACTATAACCTCCGCCTCCCTGGTTCAAGAGATTCTCCCACCTCAGTCTCCCGAGTAGCTGGGATTACAGACATAAGCCACCACGCCCGGATAATTTTTGTATTTTTAGTAGAAATGGGATTTCACCATGTTGGCCAGGCTGGTCTCGAACTCCTGACCTCAGGTGACTCACCCGCCTCGGCCTCCCAAAGTGCTGGGATTATAGGTGTGAGCCACTGCACCCAGCCAATCCTTTGATATTTAAATGCTAGCAACCGATCACATTATTTTAAAGTATTTTATAGACCAAACACAACAGGCCTGAGATTGCCAGCTTGTCTCATGCCCTAAAGTATGCCATCCTTCTATGGTTTATGAACCTAAAAATCATAAAACATGGATTAAAAGTAAGAAAGAGGTCCTCTGAAGTCCCTAAGCCACTTCTAACCACTGGTTTCGGTCTAAGCAAGTTTGACCAACAATACCAGCATGGCCCTTGAAGCAGCCTTTATATTAAGGGTCTATAAAGAAATCTCCTACAACTGTATTATTATTATTATTATTATTATTATTGTTTTAGAGGTGGGGTCTTACTATGTCGCCCAGGCTGAAGTGCAGTGGCTATTCACAGGCATGCTCATAGCACACTGCGGCACTGAACTGCCAAAGCAATCTTCCCACCTCCTCCCCACAAGAAGCTAGGACTATAGGGCATGTGTCACCATATTTGGCTCAAAATGGCATTATTTTGTATGATCCTCACATCTGTGGGATTTGAATGGAGAAGAGAAAACCTGATGAATGTATTCTTTGTGTACCAAATATACAGTGGACTTTAACACTTAGTGATAAAAATGTAATGATTTACATTCTGCTGATAGCATCCATATAGCCCTCAGTGTATTCAAAATAGAAAAATACTTTATGTGGCACGCATATTACTCTCTTTCTTGCTTTCAAGCAGGAAAAAAATGCCACCAAGCTTCTCTTTTCGTTATACCTTTTTTACATGAAATATTAAAGAATCTGGTATGCATTATCAGGAAGAGGCCAAGCATACCTGGACTATGCCATTACCCTCTTCTTCAAAGCACTATGAAACATAATCTTTGGTCACCAGATCACCTTAAGATCAGTGCTACAGTGCAAATAGAGGCATTGCTAATAAAAAACAGTCTGTATTTGGAAGAGTTGCCCCGTACATACCCAATGGGGACTCAATGGGCAAGAAATCCAAGAGAAAAGCATAAAAGAGGCTCAGATGAAAAATAACAGTCCAATAATAATCATAATAAAGCTCCCAACGATGGCCAAAACAACAATAACAACAACAAAAACCTCCCGGTGACAACCTGGATTTCATGCTTATTCTGTGATGGCAGAGCTGATGGCATCCTGGCTCTCCGAACAAAATCTGCAATGGATTCTTCAAGAGATGTGTTGTGAAAAAATAGAAGGAAGGAAGGGAGAGTTTGGAGCTAGGTACTTTGGCACAGGATTTCAGTTTATATAAGCAGAATGCAATAAAATCTTCCTTGACTAAATGATCTACTTGAGAACAGCTTTCTCATCATGCTTACTGGTTGGATGTCTTAGGTGGGTAAACATTTTTTTAAGCAAACTCTTAAACTCCACCAGGAGTTGGGGAAAGGGAAGAAAAGAAAGGGTGTCAGAGTTGGGAGAGATGGGCTGTGA
>NW_012100432.1:3610222-3628306 GCF_000951045.1 Mandrillus leucophaeus
ATGTGAAATTAAGGTTTTCATTGGTGACTTAGTAGTGCTCAAGACACGTGATAAGCTGAAAAGATTGGGTGTAAACATGTTTACATTAAAGGAGGCAGAAGAATTTGGCAAACAGGCTGGGCACGATGGCTCACGCCTGTAATCTCAGCACTTTGGGAGGCTGAGGCAGGCAGATCGCTAAGCCCAGGAGTTCAAGACCAGCTTGACCAATATGGTAAAACCTCATTTCTACCAAAGAAATAAAAAATAAAAATTTAAAAATTAAACAAAAAGAAGCCCTGAGCACAGGTCTGGTGCCTTTTGATCCAGCTGGATTGTGACCTGATCAAGCCACTTGGGTGCAATGGCTGACACAGGTGGAATGAATGATCCCGTCACCCACTGAGATAGCCTTTCACAAAGTCTAGACCTCTTAAATGCCACAACATAGCATTGTCCCAGGGCATCAGAGAGAAGAATGTTAAAAAAGAAAAAAAATACAGGATCCTCCCCTAAAGCACTGGGAAAAAAACAGCCAGCAATAAACACATTTGCAGGTGGGTGACAGGAGAAGAACAATTATCAGAATGTGATCATAGTTTAAGGCCTAATACTTTATAATAGAGTACAGCACTGAGAAGAGTTACAGGGAAATGTCTAGGTGTAATTTTGATAACATTACCGCTGGAAGAATTCGCAGCATACATGTTCCAAAAAAGTATCTACCACCAAAAACAATGTTAATATTTGATATCAGAGTAAGATGATTTTTATTAACATGCAAGTGTTCATTTGACAAGACACAGTCCTTTGAAAGAAAATAACATGCCAGACATAGTGGCTTGTGCCTGTAATCCCAGTTACTCAGAAGGCTGCGAGGTGGGAACATCTCTTGAGCCTAGGAGTTTGAGACCAGCCTAGGCAACACAGGGAGAACCTGTTTCAAAAGAAAAGCAGAGAGAAAAGAAAACAAAGAACATGAAGTTATACATGTAATAACACGTATAACTCTTCCTCCTTCTATGCTTCAAAGCTGAAGCACACAACATCACTTCTCAGGCTGACATAAAACCAGCATTAAATGCTGTGTGATACGTACTTTAACATTCTCCTTTGCTGTCTACTTTTTCTTCATTGGGCAAAGGTTTTCTTAACTCTAAGGCACAATGATCCCACATTTTTAAGAGCATTTCTACTTTCTTGTGATTTTAATCTTATCAATATAAACAATTCATTACATATAAAATATTATAAATCACTTCTATGTTTTTATAAAACTTTTCATATAATTAAAGTGTCAAGTCAGAAAAAAACATCCTTTGAGAAGACGACAGTCCACACATTTGAGTTCAAAATGCATGGATATTGACCATAGGAATGAACAAAAATAAAGAAGTGGAAGTTAGAGGTTTAGCAAACAGTCCTATTTTTGCTGTGCTTACTTTAATTCACAAAACCTACAAAAGGGAGAAAAAATGGTAAAGAATCTGTGGATAAATTTATAACTAAAAGAAATTTGCATTAAGTGCAATTAAAACATGAGTGCCCAATAATGGTAGATTGGTTTAATAAATTATATTACATTCATGTAGTAGTGGAATATTATGTGGCCATTAAAAATAAGGTTATGTGGCAACATTTAGTGACATGCAAAAATGTGCTTGATAAAGCCTCAGGTAGAACTTGTATTACAAAAGAGAGAGGCAGAGTTTGCAGAAGCACAGTTTTTGATTTTTGAATTTTGCTGAGTCCCCACATAAAAAAACATACAGAGCAACTAGAAACCAAAACCAAAAATCCACAAGCAAACAAACATATAAGAAAATCAGGCCAGACATAGTGGCTCCCACCTGTAATTCCAGCACTTTGGGAGGCAGAGGTGGGTGGATAACTTGAGATCAAGAGTTTGAGACCAGTCTGGCCAAAATGGTGAAACTCTGTCTTGACTAAAAGTATAAAAATTGGCCAGGCATAGTGGCACGTGCCTGTAATTAATCACAGCTACTCGGGAGGCTGAGACAGGAGAATCACTTGAACCTGGGAGGTGGAGGTTGCATTGAGCTGAGATCATGCCACTGCACTCCAGCCTGGGTGACAGAGCAAGACTACTCTGTCTCAACAAAGTAAAAAATAAAATCAGGAGACCAGTGTCACTTCAAACACTGTAACACAACAGATGTGGAAAAGCTAAGGCTAGTCACGAGTCCTACAGAGTAGTAGCATCTAGGTGGGAAGAAGCACAGGACAGCAATGCAGCAACAGAAAGAACTGAGAAAAAGAACCCCAATATTAACAATAAGTACTAAATGGACAGTACGGTGAGCCACGTTTAAAATAGCAGCTGAACTTAGGGCTGTGGGGTATTTCCCGTTCCAACGAAGGGTCAGAGCAAAGGGCCCATATTAAGAAAAGTCTGCAGAGCTGGGAGGAGTCTAAGGCTTATGAACTCTCAAAACCGGGCTGTGAGGTCTCCATTCTAGCATAGGACTCCACACTGAGGAAAAACTCCTGGCAACAGAATCAAAATCAAAAAGGACAGAGAAACCCAAGAGGAAAGAAAGAGAAAGGCCTCCTCAAAGTAGAGAATAATACAGTAAAGATATTTTAGAAAGCATGCCAGTAGCCAAGTAGTAGAAAGTAACCCAAAAGAGAGAGCGCTATGGAGTTAGAAGATCTCTCTCAATAAAGCCTCCCTGCGAAAAGTTCAGAAAAATCACTTTCACCTGCAAATGAGCAATATAAAAATGTTGAGGTAAAATTCTATACAAAGTGATGAGAAAAAAAGGAACAGAATAACATCTTACAGAAAATGAAAGCACGTATCAGACATGTCATTACATGTCTGTAATCTATTATTTCAAAATGAGCTAAAAGACATTAAGAATAAGATATAAGACCTGAAAGAATTGCATAAATCTAGCCAGGTGCAGTGGCTCACACTTGTAATCCCAGCACTTTGGGAGGCTGATGTGGGAGGACCATTTGCACTCACGAGTTTTGAGGCCAGCTTGGGCAAGATGGCGAGACGCTGTCCCTACAAAAAAATACAAAGAAATAGCTGGGTGTGGTGGTGTGCACCTGTGATCCCAGCTACTCAAGAGGCTGAGGTGGGAGGACTGCTTCAGCCTAGGGCGGCAGAGGTTGCAGTGAGCTGAGATGGCACCACTGCGCTTCAGCCTGAGTGACAGAGTGAGACCCTGTCTCAGAAAAACAAAACAAAATAAAATAAACAAAAAGAATTACATAAATAAGAATTCAATTGGCTGAGAAATGGGGGAAGAAAGAATAAATTTGAAAAAAAGAAAAATCATTCTAGAAATGAGAAAATACACTAGAGGGACAGAGAGCAAACAGATACAACAAATAATGCTTTAAAAAACCTACAAGGTTAAAATGAAAAACAAAATCAAATAGAAATTAAGAGAGAGAGAAGGATTTAAGGGAAAGTATTTAATACTGAAGACAGGTAAAGGAGATCCAACAAATAGAAAATAGGAATCCCTGGGTTAGGTGTGGTGACTCACGCCTGTTACCCCACCACTTTGTGAGGCCAAGGTGGGAGGACTGCTTGAGCCCAGGAGTTCAAGACCAGCCTGGTCAACAAGGCGAAACCCTGTCTCTACTAAAAAGACAAAAATTAGCCAGGCGCGGTGCTGCACACCTGTAATCCCAGCTACTCAGGAGGCTGAGGCACAAGAATCGTTTGAACCTGGGAGGCAGAGGTTGCAGTGATTGCACTACTGTACTCCAGTCTGAGTGACAGAGCTCAAAACAAAAAAAAAGGAAGAAAGAAAAGAAAGTAGGAATCCCTGGAGAGGAAAGCAAAGGAAGAAAATTGTCCAAATACCTGAAACTATAATTCAAAGAAACATTCCTGAAACTCAAAAAAAAAAAAATTCTGAAAGTACATATTGCAAAAGAACCCTAGACACTGAAGCATATTTGCCCCAAATGACCAACACTAAGATATAATCTAATAAAACTACTGGACTTAAGACTTACTATGCCAGAAGAAAAAAGAGTAACATATTTAAGATATGCAAAGAAAAAATGTGACACAACACTTTTAATTCAGTAAAGATTGTGGTTTAAGTATAAAGAACACAGCACACTGTTACGAAAATTCAAGAATTCAGGGAATACAATACCCATGAGCCTTTTCCAAAAAATCTAATAGAAATGAAGTTTAGACAAAATGACTACAGACACTGACATAAGGACTGAAGAACTGGTATTGAGCATTGAACATACTTGTATTACTAAAACTAAAATAGGGTTAGCGTTGAAAGGGGGAAAGTATCGTATAAATGGCTAAATGTCCTGAAAAGGCAAATTTAATACAACTATTAAAAAATAATGCAGAGCGCGCTGAGCACAGTGGCTCACACTTGTAATCCTAGCACTTTGGGCGGTCAAGGTGTGGGGATCACTTGAGGCCAGGAGTTCAAGATCAGCCTGGGAAACCTAGTGAGACCCCACCTCTACAAAAAAATAAAATAAAATAAAATAAAATAAAAAATAAATAAAAAAACATTATCCAGGCATGGTGGCACATACCTGTAGTCCCAGCTACGAAAGAGGCTGAGGTGGGAGGATCACTTGGGCCCAGGAGTTCGAAATTACAGTGAGCTATACTCATGCCAGGGCACTCCAGCCTGGGCAACACAGCAAGACCCTGTCTCCAACAAATAAAATAATAACAGAGTAAGGCTAGGGATAGCATATGTAATATAACGTTTACTCTTTTTGCTAATCATAATTGGTAGTGGAAGTATTTAGCATTGTTATTCTAACACTGCTGTGTGTGTAAGGTAGAAAAATAAGCAGATGGGCAATTATGGGATCTTCTAATGCTACCATCCCCTTTGTTCTCGAGAACCAAAACTGTCAGCATGGAAGAAAGGAGATAAAGATGTAATAAATAGGAGGTTAAATAAAAGTCCTGTAATCCTGAATATGAAACGGAAATATCAGGATGAACTCATGAGGCTTGGACACACTCACAACAAGGAGCACTGTTAGCACTAAGATAATGTCTTGAAACACAAATTTCCACTAAAAGAAATGGGTTTCTAGATAAAATGGTTGATTTCAATTCTCAGGTAAGAAATGTACAAGGTGGCCAGGCGTGGTGGCTCACGCTTATAATCCTAGCACTTTGGGGGACCGAGGCAAGTGGATCACCTGAGGTCAGGAGTTTGAGACCAGCCTGGCCAACATGGTGAAATTCTGTCTCTACTAATAATACAAAAATTAGCTGGACTTGTTGGTGTACACCTGTAATCCCAACTACTCGGAGGCTGAGGCAGGAGAATCGCTTGAACCCAGGGCGGCGGGGGGCGGGGTGGGGTGGAGGTTGCAGTGGACCGAGATCTTGCCATTGCACTTCAGTCTGTGCAACAACAGCAAAAGTCTGTCGAGAGAGAGAGAGAGAGAGAGAGAGAGAGATAAGGTGAGTCTGAAACATTCTGTCATAGCAGGGAGCAAAGAAGCTATGAAAGACCATAGGGTCATATCAGAAGGACAGAGGAGCCAACACAAAGAAGTCACACTCATGAAAGACAGATAATTTGATCTTCAATAAAAGTTTTTAAAATGCAGTAAATTGAAATCTACTAATATGTTTAAACTTATGGTTTATAAAAACATCAAAACTTTTATTTTATTTTAAGTTCTGGGATACATGTGCACAATGTGCAGGTTTATTACATAGGTATACATGTGCCATGGTGGTTTGCTGCACCCATCAACCCGTCATATAGGTTTTAAGCCCCACATGCATTAGGTATTTGTCCTAATGCTCTGCCTCCCCTTGCCCTCCACCCCCTGACAGGCCCCAGTGTGTGAGGTTCCCCTCCCTGTGTCCATGTGTTCTCATAAAAACATGAAAATTTAATGGTTACTTTCAGAAAAGCAGAGCAAGTCAACTCATTATTTTGAAACTTAGTAAATAGAGGGAAAGAATTAGACATTTATCCTGTATTACCTAAATGAACAGTACCACTGGGCAACTAAAGAGTAGATGAATAATAAAATTACAAAAGCATCCCAGCTAATAAGAAGAATTGGAATATCACCATGTTGCATCTCCCAATGAATTAATGGATCTAGGCAGTAAGGATGAATGACCGTAAATATCACAAAAAGGCAGACAATAAGATATCATATTCCTCACAAATGAAAGAACACAACAACATCTAGAGTTGTGCTAAAGGGATCAAACATGAGCCTCTGGATCCAGCTTGCCAATGTGCAGGAGATAAAGAAGGCAGAGGGATACGCTGAACTGAGGATGCAATCAGCAACTTCCAGGCTCTGGGGAACCCTACAGCTCAGGGGGCCAGGGACCTCCAAAAGGTAAAGTACAAAGAAAAGAAAGGCATAGACAGGAAATCTTCAGATTGAGAAACATAAAAGACATATCAAGCATTTAAAAAGTGGACAATACTAAACTATGGTGTCTAAGGATGCACATGTAGGTGATCAAATAATGAACAAATGGAAATGATTATGATAAACGTAAAAACACGAGTTGTTTTTGGAAAGGGCTGTGGGTGGAACAGGACACAGGAGAAACTTCAAGGTGGCTAAGTTCAATTTCTTGATTTGGGTGGCAAGGTTCCCTGCCTTAAAACAATTTTTATGTAAATATATGCAAATACATATATATGAATGCAACTTAATACAGTAGCCACGTATGGCTATTAGAATGTAAATTTAAAATTAGGTAAAATTTAGTTCGTCAGTTATACCAGCCACATCTGCAGTAGACAATGGCTACCTTTTATACAGTATGGAAATAGGACATCTGGTTCAGAACTGATTTGTGCGCAGCATGTATATAGTCGGGAGTAGGTGGGTAGTTTTCTATAACTGTTCTACTTTATAAAAATACTGAAAGTGCAGGCCCCCAAATACATTATATAGCTATACATATATTATCTCAAATAAAGAAATATTGGCTATTCTTTGAAGTAATAACAAAGGGCATATACTTCCCAGAAGATTGATAAATGATACGAAACCATTTTATGCCATGACAGTAGGGACCCCAATAAGTCCAATGGATCTGACTTCCAGTTGCTGGTACATGAGAGCAAAAACTTTCATCTCAAAGATAATGTAGCTGTGATCAGAAAAGGTTAATAAGCTCTTCTCCATTATGGATTGATAACTAATCATTTCAATTATCATTAAACGTTTATTAGACATTGGGAGCAGAGAAGGCTATGGCAGAGTGGAGCAGCAGCGTCCCTGCCAGACAGAGACTCCAAACAAGGGACTTAAGATATGTAACTCCGTTATACACAAGGAGGACAAGGAAGCGCTCATTCTACAGGGCTGGACATCCTTAGGTCACAGTCATCATACCTCTGTACTGCTGCTGGGCTCATAGTAAGTATTAAAGAGGAATTTCCTCTGAAGAGATTCGAAGGAGGTATATGAAAGGAAAAAATGAGAGTGTGACTTATGGTGTCATAAAATGTTTCTAAGCAGGATAAATGACATAAGAGAAATGAGAGGCTAGATGTTCATACAGATCAAAGTGAGATCTGCAAAAACATGTGTCACATAAAGAGCAGAGGGCCTAAAAAGAAATTATTTAGAGGTCAAAACAAAGAATCTCAGAGAACAAATAGATACAAAGACAGGGGTGTCCACTAATCCTCTTCAGCTGTTAGCAGGACAAGGGTCAGTATAATAGAAGTGGATAATTATGAAGGAGGGATTTGAATAACCTAGAGAAAAAGGATGGAGAAAGAAAACATCTTAACTACAAAATACTTTTCCAACCTGAGCCCAGGAAAGTACCAATATTTTCCTCCTTCTTCTTCTTCTTCTTTTTCATTTTTTTTTGAGACGGAGTCTCACTCTGTCGCCCAGGCGATCTTGGCTCACTGAAAGCTCCGCCCCCCGGGTTCATGCCATTCTCCTGCCTCAGCCTCCCGAGTAGCTGGGACTACAGGTGCCCGCCACCAGGCCCAGCTCATTTTTTTTGTATTTTTAGTAGAGACGGTGTTTCACCGTGTTAGCCAGGATGGTCTCGATCTCCTAACCTAATGATCTGTCCGCCTCGGCCTCCCAAAGTGCTGGGATTACAGGCGTAAGCCACTACACCAGATCAGTATTTTTCTTTAAAATAATATAATGGATATAAAAACATAATGAGAAAAAAATATAGGACTACAGAACTTGTGATCCAGTGCAATAAAGAAGACATTAACAAAGGTGCATTAACGGTTAAAAGGTGTGGAAAATCAGTAACTTTAAATTACACTTTGGTAATTGTGCAAGGTACCACACACTAAGAAACACTAGCTTTGAGTCAAGATAAAAGGCGCCTATGTAGCAAAGAACACTAGGATGGTTTAAGGGCAAAAAGAAGAAAAAGAAAAACAGCCACCAAAAGGGTCTAATTTCTCCCCCTATTCCATATCTGAGCCTTTTGATCTCAGAAAGTCCGTCATATGTTTACTAGTGTCTGGATATGATCCAAATGTTCTGTTCAGCTCTCTTTTACATTTTATTCTATCGAGAAGGATTTGGCAAATGAAATCTATTATGATGTCAAAAGGTAGCTGACAACATAAAATGTATCCTGCTGAGTTGATGCCGCACACGGCTAAATTTACAACAACACAAGTATCATAAAAATTATAAGAACTGCAAATTAACCACTGATTTCTAGTTCACTGACATAAATAATGGTAAGGACCTGGATAACTTCCAAACATCTTTACCACTGTTTAATTTGTCAAAATCTATCAAGCGCATTTCAACCACAAACCTGTCCTCTAAGGTACATTATCATTCCCACGCTCAGATTAGCATCGGTGGCAACGAAGGAAGACTGTGTAATTACTAGGGCTCCTGGAGGAGTCTCCTCTCCCTGTTGTAACTCTTCAACGTGTCAGTGTCTCACTCTTTCTTAAGTACCATTCTTACTCTCAATTAGTTATTTAAGATCATTAAAAAATTGGGCTCTAATTTTGTAAGAGATGCCTCTCTGCTTTCAAAATTAGTCACTCATTACAGTGTTAAGGTTCCTACTGGGCTCAAATTAGCAAGGTTTTCTGTTTACTTCATATTTGTGAACCAGGAATGCTGGTAGCAGTATGGTACGAGAGTAGTTAGCTGACGGCTGTTGGGAAGCCCAGCAGGTAGGGAGGTCGCACATTGAAACAAAATGACAAAGACAATAATTCCTCTCTGAGAGAAAGTTAAGATACGGAATCACAGGGTTTCTTCCACTAGCAATCGAATCTATGGACCATTCACATAAATGACAAGAAAATGACTTTAACATACATGTAAAATCTCTTCTGAAAAACCATGTTTCATTCATAGTGAATATAATAAAGTCGTGGCTAAACTATTTTATTGCTCATAGATAAACACCCAAATATGTTTAACAATAATAAAAAGGCTGAAGAATTATTTCATGTCAAAGATAAATACCCTTTTAAACATCTTTCAGTGAGGAAGTATCTCTTGATGCATATGTGTACGTACCTGTGTATGTGCACACGTGCTTGCGTAGATAATCCCCTGCCCCCCTATTTTCCCACTGACATATGTCTAGAACAAATTTACGATACTGCTGAAAAGAATTAAGTGTTTCGCCATAGCTTTGTTAGCAAAAATAATCAATCAGTAGCATCAGTGTCTAAGTAGAAACTATGTATGTATTTGTGCAGAAACTAGGCAGTTCTAACTCTTTGATTTGCCCTAATGCATTGAGTGTATGGAGACGTTCGACAGATACTAAGTAAATCTAGCATACACCACTTGTGCCCAAATTGGTTTATTTCACATTTCTGTATTTTGGGGGGAAAAGCAATTTCTGTATGACAGATGCACCTGGAGTTTGCCACGTGGCCTCCACACAGAAAAGGCTATGGAGTCATAGATTTAACAACAAGAAAATTGCATTTTATTCTTATTTGTTAAAAAAAATAAAAAGCATATTTTTCCCATGGAACATGTTTGTATTGAGTTAGCCCATGTCTACACAGAGTAAGTGAATAGTAAAGATGAAACAATGATTTGGGTATATCAAAGCTCCCTGCCATCTGCTACTGAAGTTAATGTTGGTTTGGCCTCAACTGGACCCTACCAGCTGCCCACAATAAAAAAAAATTAATATACTGATTAAATAAAACCACCAATCTCTCATCTCTCTTTACCTGTGTAAATATGGCCTAAATGTCTCCATCAATGTCAGGAAGCCACTATAAAACTAAATTTTTTCAGAGAGTGTTTTAATTCTTAAACCCCAAAGCTTAACGAAGTTCTGAGAGTGGGTAACATAAGAAGAGTTTTCTTTTGCTTTCTTTGAGAAAATCTTCACCTAAAAACAGAACCCCAAAATATATGGAGCAAAACTGACAGAGCTGACAGGAGAAATAGACAACTCCAGAATAACAGCTGGAGACTTCAACACTCTACCAATCCTGGATAGAATGAAGCAGAAGATCAGCAAGGACACAGAAGGCAGGAACAACACTAGGAACCAACCAGTCCTAACAGATATCCATCCATAGCAACTTCCACCTAATGACAACAGAATATACACTCTTCTCAAGGACACTCTCCAGGATATACCATATTCTGAACCATAAAACATGGCTCAGTAAATTTAAAAGTATGTTATCCAATTACAAAGAAATGAAATTAGAAATCAATAACAGAAAAATGTGGGAAATCCATAAACAAGGGGAGATTAAACTGCACACTCCTATATAAACAAAGAATCAAAGGACATTAGAAAATACTTTGAGATGAATGAAAATGAAGACATAGTAAAACTTACGAGGTACAGGTAAAGCAGTACTCAGAGGGAAATTTATAGCTGTAAACACCTACATTAAAAAAGAAGAGGCAAGGCGTGGTGGCTCATGCCTGTAATCCTAGTACTTTGGAAGGCAGAGGCGGGTGGATCACCTGAGGTCAGGAGTTCACCTGAGGTCAGGAGTTCGACCGCCTGTAATCCCAGTTACTCGGGAGGCTGAAGCAGGAGAATCGCTTGAACCCAGGAGGCGGAAGTTGCTGTGAGCTGAGATCGCGCCACTGCATTCCAGCCTGGGTGACAGAGCGAGACTCCATCTCAAACGAAAAAAAAAAAAAAAAGATTTGAAATAAAATCTTACTAGGATTTAATGAACTGATTAACAAATCCACCAACATATCCTAGAGCTTAACTCTCCAGTCATAAGACTGAACAACTTCTACAGCAATCATTTTTACTCAGTAAAGACAAAGGTTTGAAGTTGTATTATCTGGAATGTTTCAAAGTTATTTATCCATGGAAACTTTTGGTAGAACATGCATGAGTCGCTTCTCAATGATTTCCTAAAGTGAGGAAACTGAGATCACATAACAAGTTAGCCAAAAGTACAGCTTTAAAACATAGGCTTCTGAATTTGAATCTCATGTTTTTTTCTGCGACATAAATAACTAGTCTTATGAATTAAACTTTTTTGTGGCTTATCACATTTACATGCTGCAAACTACTGAATCTTTGGGTTACTACTGCCATTCTCTTTTCTAGATGTCCACATGAGGTTCCATGTACACATCAGGAATTAATTACAATCTATTTTACAAATCATTTCATAAATCAAGGATGAATCTTTATTCCTAAAATCACCAGGGACTTATAGGAAACCATGAGATGTGCTCTGGGAGACCTGAAAACTCGAACCCTATAAAGATAGTGGAACAGAGACCACATTATTCCTAGTCAAATGATCTAAGAAGGCAAAGCAGTGAAAAATCTGGATTATAAAAGCAAACAGGCCGGACGCGGTGGCTCACGCCTATAATCCCAGCATTTTGGGAGGCTGAGGCAGATGGATCACCTGAGGTCGGGGGTTCGAGACCAGACTGATCAGGAGTTCGAGACCAGCCTGACTAACAAGGTGAAACCCCACCTCTACTAAAAACACAAAAATTAGCTGGTCGTGGTGGCAGGCTCCTGTAGTCCCAGCTACTTGGGAGGCTGAGACAGGAGAACTGCTTAAACCTGGGAGGTGGAGGCTGCAGTGAGCCGAGATCCTGCCATTGCACTCCAGCCTGGGTGACAGAGAGAGACTCCGTCTCAAAATAAAAATAAAAATAAAAATAAATAAATAAAAATAAAAATAAAAAACAGACCTTGATCGAAGTGTAAAATCTACCTCTTTCTTTTTTTTTAATTTTGAAATAATTATAGACCGTAAGAAGTTGCAAAAATAGTACAATACCCATATATCCTTCACCCAGTTTTCCCCAACGATGACATCTTATACAGCTGTATACAGTATCAGAACCAGGAAATTAGCATTGACATATTACAGTTAACTAAATGACAGATCGTATTCAGTTTGGGTTACTTCTTCTGTAACCCTAGGCAATTCAATAACAGGCAATCCCTCTGAGCCTCAGTTTATTCATCTGTAACATGAAGGTGATAAGAGGAGCTACTTCATAGTACTTGTAAGAACTCAGTAAGATGGTGCTAGTAGTACATTGCTTATAAAAGTAGCTGTCACACAGAACAAATGGCCAGATTATAATTATTAAAACTTCTGGGATTTCCAGTTTGCTCTGACACTTTCCCCGAGGTCCTTCCTAGTTCTCACTACCATAGAGATGGCATCTGCCACCATTTATAGTTTCATCCCAAAGTACAAAAACACTAGAAAAACAACAGAATGTAACCCACTCTAAGGACTGAAAGGAAATGTAACTCAAAATTCCTCTTCTTATGTGCATACACGGATTTTTTTTCCTAGTGTTTCCAACAGTGAAATGACTCAGGTGCTACTGACAATGCCCTTTGAGGCCTCTAGGAGAGAAAGGAGTGAACTAAATAAAATAGCTGGACCTTACACCAATATCTAATAATAATCTTACACTTCAAATGGCTTTGTGTCCTTTTTTGTTGGGTTTCGGGGACGGGGAAGGTAAGTTCTTTTTCTTCTCCCTATTATGAGTTTTTAAATTTCAATTAGTTTTTTTTTTTTTTTTTTTTTTTTTGAGATGGAGTCTCATTCTGTCACCCAGGCTGGAGTGCAGTGGAGAGATCTCAGCTCACTGCAACCGCAGCCCCCTGGGTTCAAGCAATTTTCCTGCCTCTAAGACTACAGGTGTGCACCACCACACCTGGCTAATTTTTGTAGAGATGGGATTTCACCAAATTTGGGCAGACTGGTCTTGAACTCCTGACCTTAAGTGATCCGCCCACCTCAGTCTCCCAACGTGCTGGGATTACAAGCATTGAGCCACCATGCCTGGCCTTCAGTTAGATTGTCTGAATCAAACAGATTAAATGCAAGCCTGGATCTACCCTGTCACAGTTTCCAAACCTACTGGTGTCAACACTAAGGAAAGCAGGACTTCTTAAGAGCTGGGTTTTTTCATTGGTCTTAAATAGATCTCTGTTTGGATGTAATTTTTATACATGCAAGAAAGAACTACATATAGAAACAGTTCCACACACAACCAAGGCCTTCCCATCTGGGCACTATCCCACAGTCCTGTTGACCCTTGCCCTCAACCAGTTGTGTAAGAGTCCATCCATCCGCCATCTCTCTGGTTCTGGCACTGCATACACACATCAGTACTGAGAATGTTCCAGCATCTTCCCTCCTTCACAGCTACATTTTAAGGATACAGTGTTTAATTTACAATGAGGAAAGAAGAACTCTGCTGGGGTTTCCCCTAACCCTAAAATTTTCATACTTTGAGAACAGGTGAATGGAAAACATTAACCTAAGGAATTTTTGCTATCTTTTTTTCTATTCTTCTTCTGTCATTTTGCAAATTAGCTGCATTTTCAAAACCTGCCACCCATAAACAGTGTGAAACACTAAAGTGTCTGCTGTTTCTATCAACAGACATAATTTGGAATCAGTTTAAAGGACAAATAATATGTCCACTAATCAGCCAAACAGCTAAAGTAGACATCTTTAGTCCATTTTAATACCTGGACTTCTCTTCTCCAAAAATCAAACCAAATAAGAATCATATTTGAAGCTAGGTATTGTGGCTCACGCCTGTAATCCCAGCACTTTGGGAGGTCAAGGCGGGCAGATCACCTGAGGTCAGGAGTTCGAGACCAGACTGATCAACATGGCGCAACCCCCTCTCTACTAAAAGTATTTAAAAAATTAGCTGGGCGTAGTGGCATGCACCTGTAGTCCAGCTGCTCGGGAGGCTGAGGCACAAGAATCACTTGAACCGAGATCATGCCATTGCAGTCCAACCTGGGCGAAAGAGTAAGAGTCCATCTCAATTTTAAAAAAAAAATCATATTTGGATTATTTCAGCTTTGACTTCAGATTAGGGCAGCCATCTTAAATGAAATGATTTCCAAGGACATTACTTAGTGCTAAGATCATAGAAAAATAATTTAACAAATACAGAACTAGATACATTCTATACCACATATATCAACTAGCTAGTTTATAAGCCTTGGTTTCCCAAGATCTATTTGTAATTGGATCAAAGAAAAGATTTGGGGATATAGGGAAGCAACTTATTTTTCATTTTATAAAATATACCAAAAAAGGCTGGGTGTGGTGGCTCACGCCTGTAATGCCAGCACTTTGGGAGGCCGAGGCAGGTGGATCACCAAGTTAGGAGATCGAGATCATACTGGCCAACATGGTGAAATCCTGTCTCTACTAAAAATACCAAAATTAGCTGGGTGTGGTGGCACATGCCTGTAGTCCCAGCTACTTGGGAGGCTGAGGCAGGAGGATCGCTTGAACCCGGGAGGCGGAGGTTGCAGTGAGCCGATATTGTACCACTGCACTCCAGTCTCAGCGACAGACTGAGACTCTGTCTCAAATATATATGTGTGTATATATATGTATGTATATATACACACACACACATATATATACCAAATGATCAAAACCTCGTTTCCTACCTGAATTGAAAAGATGCCTTTAGCTTTGTGGGCCACTATCCTTTGTCCAGTTCTAACTGCCTTTTTCTCAACATGAACATATGTTTCCCTTAAAATTACTTCTTTTTTCCTACCCTGGTGTTATGCAAGATCCCTGCTTATTTTGGCGATGAAAACAAAATAAGAAGAGCCACCCAGAGTTCTCCATTCCAAAGAGAGGAGCTTCCCAAGAAAAGCAAAGTTCTGCTGTTGTATTTCCTTTCAGCACTGCTGAGAGCAGGCGGCATTCTTCAGTGCAGAAATTCAGTGCAGATGGGGGAGCTGGTCCTGAAATACCTATTAGAACTGTGAATGGCAGGTGTGGGCAGGGACTACCTATAGGCTATAGGTTTGAAATCACTTAGTTTTTGTTAAAAAAAAAAAAAAAAAAAAGAGGAGTGAGGTGGTTAAGTAGGCCCAATACATAATGAGAAAAAGTGCTTTTCAAGCACAAAATATAAGGAAAGGAGAGGCTTGGCATTTCAGAGAGAGCCGAAGAAAAACTGAACTCTCAGACTGAGAAGGCAAACTTTGACTTTATTTCTATGATCGAAATCCTCACAAAAATGGCCATAGGCCTAGGTGAAAGCTTTAAAAATTTGGGAGGGGGCTAGCATGCTTATGTAAGAAAAACAAAGAGCAGGGTACATATAGGATATTGGTTTCAATGAGGAAGGGCGAACGCCAAGAACAGTATAAGAATTAAGTACTCACATAATAGATCACTGTGAGCAAAGCTCTCCTGCAGATGTTGGAGTTGGTGATCTAAGCCTCACACTTGGAAAGGTTGTGTGACTGGAGCCATGATATATAAAGTAAGACCCAAACGCCAAAGTTTTGATTTAGCCAAGCAAACGTGGCTGTTTTTGTTGGGTGGAAGAGGCATTTTTTTCACTGAGCAAAGAATTACGGTAAACATCTGCTAACCATGACCACAGAAAAGGTGGTTGTTTTCATCCAAGGTTATTTTAAAGGAATAAATTTAATTAATACAACCACACAGTAATAGTATCCAACCTTATAATAAGTCGGCTTGCTTCTATCCACGGACCTATTCATTAAGGAAGCACTTAATCGAGAAAGTTTTCTAATGTTGCCTTTACAGCTTCTTGAGGACCACGGATGTGGGGTAAGACTTTTCCATCTCAAGGGATGCTTGAAAACCCAAGCAGACTTCAATTCTTATCTCATTCCTTAGGCAGTTGTTTTCCAGAGGGTTCTCTTGCTCTATTAGCAAGACTTTATTATAATACACATATTATTTAGGCAACTAAAGCCCCATTAAAAAAATTAATGAGAACGTGGCAGGTGGATCATGAGGTCAAGAGATAGAGACTACCCTGGCCAACAGGGTGAAATCCGTCTCTACTACAAATACAAAAATTAGCTGGGCGTGGTGGCGCGCCCTCTCCTGCTGAGGCAGGAGAATCACTTGAACCCGGCACACGGAGGTTGCAGTGAGCCAATATCACACCATTGCACTCCAGCCTGGCAACAGAGCAAGACTACTTCTCAAAAAAAAAAAAAAAAAAAAAAAAAAGAATGTTCTAATGGGTTGAAAGCTTTACGTCACATATAAATGTCCTAGGCCACATCTCTCTCTCAAACTGCTCCTTTGAAAGTAACTATAAGAATTAACAGAATCCAGAATGGTTTGGGTTTTTAAAAATTCCTTATTTGGTTCTTTCTCTAGGAAAGAATGGGGTGGTAGAGAAGCTAGCAGGAAGCTGAATTATTCAGACTGACTGTCATTCAGATCCGTCAAATTACAGTTCAAAACATCACTTTACCTTTGAACAACCAGCCACACCTGCTCCAAAATGAGAGTCATCCATAATTATTATTAAATGTTCCTAATTAAGATAAAACAATCAAATTCATAAAAACTTCCACTTCCATTCTGACTTAAACAAACTTCTGCCTCTACCTTCAATATTAGAAGAGCCTTCTAGATTTAGAAATGCTGGTTTTGCATAAACTACATGCTAGTACTGAATAAAAGTGAAGAACTAAGGTTTACTATTTCTGGCCTAGGGTCATGTCAATATCATCAATAAACAAGATACTAAGTTTGCTGAATGTAAAGAACACATTCTGCCGGGCAAGGTGGCTCATGCCTGTAATCCCAGCCACTTTGGGAAGCCAAGGTGGGCGGATCACCTGAGGTTGGGAGTTCGAGACCAGCCCGACCAACATGGAGAAACCCCGTCTCCACTAAATATACAAAATTAGCCAGGGGTGGTGACCCATGCCTGTAATTCCAGCTACTCGGAGGGCTGAGGCAAGAGAATCGCTCGAACATGGGAGGTGGAGGTTGCAGTAGGCGGAGATCATGTCACTGCACTCCAGCCCGGCAACAAGAGCAAAACTCTGTCTCAAAAAAATAAAAACAGAGTTGTCCCTCCTTATACACAGGGATACGTTCCAAGAACCCCAGTGGATGCCCAAAACCACAGTTAGTACTGAACCCTATGCACATTATGCTTATTCCTATACATGCACAGCTGTGAAAAAGTTTAATTTATAAATTAGCCACAGTAAGAGGTTAATGATAATGAATAACAGGACAATTTTAACAATGCTGTAATAGAAGTTATGTGAATGTGGTCTCTCTCTATTTTTTTGTACTGCACTCACTTATTTTCAGACCATCGTTGACTGCGGGTAACTGAAATCACAGAAACTAAAACCATGGATAAGGGGAAACTACTGTATTTTCTCTCTTTATCTATTTCCCATAGAACTAGAGCACAGCAATTCATAACGACCAGACTTCAGTAAGCTTACTGAAAGAATAAATACTAAATTCATCAACTCCATTTATTCCAACAGTTGTAATATCAAACAGGGTCCCAGATGTTGGACCAGGCTAAGAACAGCTTAGAAGCTTGGAGTGGGAGGCTGTTGGTGTTTCATCTTTTCCACCCACTAGTCTTCAACCAGTACCTATTAAACACCTCTCCGGTGCCAGCTGCTGTGTTCAGCGTGTGTGTGTGTGTGTATGCACGCACATGCATGTGTGTATAAGTGTATGTACACACAGGTGTGTGTGTGTTGAGCAGAGGGGGGAGTAAAGGGGGAGGTGCTATCATTAGAATGTTATTGATACTAGACAGAATCTTGAGGGATAATTTACACAGGTTTTAAGGTTCACTGAGTCTGGAAAATTA
>NW_012100432.1:3635946-3640584 GCF_000951045.1 Mandrillus leucophaeus
GCATGTGGCACACACCAGACCAATCACAGAAGCAGGAAGATCCCGACTCTGTGACAGCTGCTAGAACTCTTAAGAAAAGATCTTTTCTGCTGGAGTTGCTACAAAAACAGACTCATGAAAGGTTATCCCGCCACAACCAGGGAATCACCTCCATGAATGAATCCAACAAGGAGCACACAGCACGGCCAGGAGACTGCCACTAAGACTTAATGGCATGATCGGAACCGCCCGCTCCAGATTTCCCTGGAGCTAGTTCCACAATCCGACTTTTCAACATTATGAGCCAATTAATTGCCCTTTATGACTAAGCTGGTCACTCAGAACCTAAAAGACCTAAAATATGGTGAGCTCAGTATTTTAAGGCACTGACACTTTAGAAGTGGGCTGTCTACTCTTTGTGTTAACAAGGCAATATGAATACTTCAAACCTTTTAAGTCAAAATTGCTTATTTGTGGTCTCTTGAAACTGGCATTTATACATTTCATCAAGCCTAATATTTTACTAATATTTGAAGGTCAAAGTCCTTGGCATACAGTTTATAAACCTATAATTCTACCGACTAAGTAACCAAAGGTCTTCTACTCTGACAGCCAATGTTACCTTTCAGTACCCCAGATTCACCCTGGTAAATAAAAAGCCTTCCAGGTGAATGTTTCCAAGAACTAAAAGAACATTCTGAACCTGCTTGCTGGGAAAATGCCCAGGTACAGGACCAAAGCTTTGGGAGGGAGACCCTCTCGCTTTTCACACAGGTGATTGAGCAGAACAAATCAATTATTAGCTGGTCAGAGGCTAATATGAAGTAAAATGAGGGCTACAGAGATGAGGTTAATTAGAATAATGTCCCAGAGAAAAATGACTCAAAGATCTAGAGAAAATGTCTTAACAGGCACATCCAACTGGAGATAGAAGAATGGCAATTAAGTGGTTGTCCTTGTTCCTAATCAAATTGGGACATACTTTTATTTCCCATAGCTCCTGTGTTAGCAAAAAGAAAGTATTTGAAGAAGTCTAGTAAGATCAAGTAGGGCCTATTAGATAGCACTGAGGTATAACGGCTCCACATGCAGTCCCAGAGTGAAAAATTTATGTGAAAACAAAATAATGCCTGCACATCAACACCCCAAAAATATGTGTGCATGAGGAAGACCGCGTGGCACAGTGATTAAGAACCAGGGTACGGCTGGGTGTGGTTGCTCACACCTGTAATCTCAGCACTTTGGGAGGCTGAGGTGCATCACCTGAGGTCAGGAGTTTGAGACCAGCATGGCCACCATGGCAAAACCATCTCTACCAAAAGTACAAAAATTAGCCAGGCATGGTGGCATGCATCTGTAGTCCCAGCTACTTGGGAGGCTGAGGCAGGAGAATCGCTGGAACCAGGGAGGTGGAGGTTGCAGTGAGCCGAGACCACACCACTGCACTCCAACTCCAGCCTGGGCGACAGAGCGAGACACCATCTTAAAACAACAACAACAACAACAACAAAAAACAAAAACAAACAAAAAAAAACAGGGTATGATGAGAAGGAGTTTCTAGGTTTAAATCCTAGCTTTGCTCCATATAAGCAGAGGGTTCTGGGTGAGTCATTTAACTCACTATTCTTCAGCTTCCTCACCTGTAAAATGAATTTTTAGAATGATGATTACTTCAGAGTTATTGTGAGTTAATAAATATCGAAGGTTTAGAATCATGTCTGGCACACAGACAGTAAAGGTAGCTATTACAGGGTAGACCTTTCACAAGCTAGACTGTTTCTCTTAAACAACTGCTGTTTATTGAGATTTTTTAGGATTAGATATTTCATGAGTTTAGGAAATTCCACTTCCACCTCTCCCTACTTTTTAAGCATGCAGAATATTGGTGATAGCATGAAATGCAAGTTCCTCTAGGTACATACATGTAGATAAACCTAAGAGGGTCTAAGCACCAATTATTCTAGGAGTAGAATCCCAAAGAAACTGCCATGTTTAGGAAGTGAGTCAGGAGTGGGAGACTATTTTGTGTTACCATTAATGAACGACTGGGGACAGATGTGGACAAAGACAGGACACAGGTTCTCCTGGTTGGAATACCCAGGGCAAAACCTTTGCTGATCCCCTGGGAAAGCTGGCATTGAGAAATTCAGCCCCAGAGCATCTTAATCAGAGTCATCTGGCACTGAGAGACTGCTGAACCAAACTGGACTCAGACAATGCAGCAAAATTTCAAAACATTAAAGAAAAAACCCTCAGAAAGCTCCTAATCTTCCCCACTGCTCCTCAGGCACCAGGGTATTGAGAAGAGGGCAGCACAAGACCCTCAAGCATCCCATGTAAACTGCCTGATCAAGTCTCATATTACACAGATCTGTTTCCCCTTTCATGAATTATTATTTTAGTTTCTGAAGTGATATTTGGCAACAGGGGTGTTATATATTTTTAGAGATGCAAGAAAATCTGGGTGTTAGCCACTCTGAGGGTTATCATGAGTCTAACCAATGCATTTTTCTGATTTATTCACTTAGTTTGATTGAAACTTACTGGATTTCATCTTTTCCTTTCCTAAAAGGATATTAGTAACCATGTTTGATGCCTTAAACTATATTTTAATCATGTCCTTTTATTTTTAGGTTGCAAGAGCACACGTTATGAATTAAGAAAAGAAATGGCTATTTTAATTTCCTAGATTACCCCAGTTACTCCATAAGTCATATAAATAAGAGTATACGATTTGATAGATTTCATTCTTTTCCACCAGAAAGTCATGTGATACAGAGTGAGACAGGTCCCTCTCTCTGCTTCAGCTTTTACATAAAAAATTCACAATGAACAACAAATGTCAACCACTGACATGGTGGAATAACATAGCAAAAGTAATAGATCATCTTCAAGCAGGTGGAAGAAATCGGTGTTAACAATGAAAGATATTTATGTCTAACTCCTTTCAGACTACATAGACTTTGGTTTTCTATCAAAAGAGAAGTTATGTGAATTTTCAGGACAGATGATATCAAGCATATATTTTTTTAAAAAAAGGAGAAGAGAATTGGGCTGGGCGCGGTGGCTCACACCTGTAATCCCAGCACTTTGGGAGGCTGAGATGTGTGGATCACAAGGTCAGGAGTTCAAAACCAGCCTGGCCAGCAAGGCAAAACCCCGCCTCTACTAAAAATACAAAAAGTAGCTGGACCTGTAGTCCCAGCTACTAGGGAGGCTGAGGCAGCAGAATCGCTTGAAGCCAGGAGCGGAGGTCGTGGTGAGCTGAGATGGCACCACTGCACTCCAGCCTGGGTGACACAGCAAGACTCCAACTCCAGAAAAAAATAAAAATAAAAAAAATAAGAGAGAGAGAGAAGAGAATTTACAGGAAATTTAAGATGCCCTCTATTGCAAGGCCAGCTCTGATTAACTTAAAGGCAAAACATATCCCCAGCAAGAAGGCATACAGACACTGCAGCACCCCAAACTCTCAATTTCCATGGTTTTCTGGATATGGGTCAGGCTCCAAACACTGAGTCACTGCAGCGCTTGAGGTTTCTAGCATGTTACCTGAGACAGGTTACGAATATCCAACAGTCAACGCGTCAACAACAAATATAAAACAGACTATCTCACTGCTTGCTTATTTTGTACTTTTAAAAGTTAATTCAGCACATGAAACATGAGCAAATATAATCGGGAATCAAGGTTCTTTGCCATCTTTGTCACCTCTAAAATGAACATCACAAGAAATCACAGGATGAGTTTTATCAGTGGAGGTCCCCAGAGCCTTTGCGGACACCCTTAAATCAACAGCACTGTTATTCTCATCCAGACCCTGTGCAAAGTGCTTTCTACATACCATCTAATTTAATCCTCACAACAGCTCAGTGGCTAGGTGATGCTATTACCCCTGCCCTAGGGAAGTAAACTGAGTCTTAGAGAGAGAAAATAATCTGTCCAAAAAAAGAGCCAATGAATGAGAGTGTTGGGGTTTGGGCTTGGATCCCAACATCCTTAATCAATTTGTACCACCCACCATATCCTTCAGGCTCAAATGGCAAATGATTCTGTCTTCATGGGGAAGATAATGTATAACCCCTTCTGGATGGGACACGCAGAGTATGCAGTACACAGTGGGAACTTTCCAGAGAAAATCCAAGATCTGTATTCTATTCCCACAATAAAGGTGATGTGTGTAACTTTGTTCCTTCTCTTACTCCCTCAACTGGATACAGTCCTCGTAGGTGCCATAAAAATACAGAAATTCATAGGGAAATCCCCAGACTTTGACTGATTCAACAAATACTGACAACATGCATACCTACCACATGTTAGGCACTGCTAGCCATGGAGAAGCCACACTGAATAAGACCTACTTCTTGCTTATTACCTGATAAACAGGTGAATTCATGAAGGGACAGGGCTGTAACATATGGAACAAACAAGAGGTTTGGATCAAGAAAAATAATAAAGGGCATGTCCCCTTTCATGTGGGTGGTCAGCAAAGGCATGTCCAAGGGGTTGATTTTTGAACTGAACACTAAGGGATGAGAAGGACTGAAGGTATCCCGTAGTTTGGAGGCAAGGGAGTTTTTATGGCATCTGAGAAGAGTAATGGGGTTTAAATAAAATATTGGAAACTACGTGGCAAAAGCTCAAAGTTTCCAAAAGTCT
>NW_012100432.1:3640634-3644370 GCF_000951045.1 Mandrillus leucophaeus
TCTGCCCCAACACAGTCAAGTTTCATTTTTATAAGTAACTCCAACATCAGAGGCCACTGTGGTCAGAACTGGAATATAGCAATGTGCCACTACACTAAATTATGCTTAAATAAAAATGCAATGCATCCACCATATTTGTATAATCAAGGTATTAACTCAGTTATAATTTCCAAGCCTTAAAAGAAAATTCCAAGCTTTTATGTATATTCCTAGTGAAAGATAATGTGATGAATGTCATAATAAAAAAATAACTTAGTAGGAGGAAATAATTTTTTATCCTTTTTAAATTTTCCTTATGAAATGCATCATTTTAACATAATGCACTTCAACATAGCTACCCATAAATGTAAATTTGTTTTGATAAAATGAAGAGCCTTTTAATCCAAATTGCACAGTGATGCTTCTACACTGATCTGTTATAACTTAGTAATCAGAGTTAACAGACTGCCTAATTAACCAAGTCATCATTTGCCAAGATCCAAATATGGGATGAATTGTGGGCCAAGGAGAAAATATGATGGACATGAAAATTATTAATTCAGGGAAGCATTAAAAGCATGTGAAATTAAAGTTTTTTGCTAAATCTCACCATCTTTAATATCTTTAATTTTTAAGGTGTAAGTAACATGCAAAAATAAAAAATATATTCCATCCAGGGCACATGGAAAAACATTTATATCAACTAGCCAAATGGATGTAACTAAATTTTAAGCCTTTGACAACCGATGAGGTATAAAAATCATAGATACCCTTTGATAACAAGTAATATCGATTGAGGGCTTACCAGGTGATAGATGTTTGGTGTTTCACATGCTCCAGATATTTATTCTCTATATCCCTAACCCTTCGGGAGGTACTATTTTTATCCTCAGGCACCAGATGAGAAAACTGGGGTTCAAAATATTCCGTTGCCCCCAAGAATGTATGAATAAACAAATAATATCCGATCCTTTCAAAATTGTTAGGGAAGTGATTGCTAAAATTCTGTAATTTAACTCACTGACATTTTTCCCAAGGGGGTTTCATCCATTCACTTAGTATGCATTATTAAGAAATAAGAAATAGGGGTGACTTGGAAGATGTCAGATGGCTCACCTGTACAAAAATGTTTCATCATTAGGATATTATTTCCACCACTTACATTTTTTATGTGACCTAAAAGACATACGCATTTTGACTGGGCTAAGTTATTTTATAAGCCCATTTTCCTGGGTCATTCGAAAGCAAGTCTGAGTATAATATAGGGTTTAATCCTACTAAGTCCACCAATAAGACCATCTTTCCCTTGGCTACTTGGCAACTCCTATTCATCCTCTGAGGCATCATTCCTGCTATGATGGCCTCCAATCTCCCTTCTCCAATTCCCTCCCCAATCAAAACGCACAATCCACCAGTATTCTTGTAGCTTCTCTATCACCATATTATAATTGATTTTTCTGTCTACCTTGCACATACAAGTATGTGAAAATCAAGCATCTTGCCTTAGGACCACAAACTGTGGCAGATGGTAGGTGGATGGTTGGACAAAAGAATGAATAGAAGGCAGGCAGGCAATGAATGAACTCTAGACTCTTCGAGGACAGAGGCATGGTAGCATTTCTGAGGCACAGCCCACTTTCGAGGTAGTAAATGTCATTGAAGATGTCAAGCATTAGGCAGACAACTTTCTGGGAAAACTCCCATAGATGACATTCAGTTGTGGGTTAGCGGAACCACGTGGTATTTAAAGGTTCCTTCCACCCTATAATTCTCTGTATTTGCTGTGTATCAAGTATAGTACCCGACGTGGTACATAAACATAGTTCACCTTCCCAGAATTCTGTCCCTTTCTTCTGAAACCAGCACTCTTTTCACCTACTTCCCATTGTTTTGTGTAGGTCAAAGGCCACCCATGCCTTTAGAGATGGACACATGACCCATCCTAGGCCAAGCAGGACCTCCCACCTCCCCCAACTCACTCCTGCTCCAGCTCCAGTGAGTGTTTCAGCAAAACGCATGTGGCACACACCAGACCAATCACAGAAGCAGGAAGATCCCGACTCTGTGACAGCTGCTAGAACTCTTAAGAAAAGATCTTTTCTGCTGGAGTTGCTACAAAAACAGACTCATGAAAGGTTATCCCGCCACAACCAGGGAATCACCTCCATGAATGAATCCAACAAGGAGCACACAGCACGGCCAGGAGACTGCCACTAAGACTTAATGGCATGATCGGAACCGCCCGCTCCAGATTTCCCTGGAGCTAGTTCCACAATCCGACTTTTCAACATTATGAGCCAATTAATTGCCCTTTATGACTAAGCTGGTCACTCAGAACCTAAAAGACCTAAAATATGGTGAGCTCAGTATTTTAAGGCACTGACACTTTAGAAGTGGGCTGTCTACTCTTTGTGTTAACAAGGCAATATGAATACTTCAAACCTTTTAAGTCAAAATTGCTTATTTGTGGTCTCTTGAAACTGGCATTTATACATTTCATCAAGCCTAATATTTTACTAATATTTGAAGGTCAAAGTCCTTGGCATACAGTTTATAAACCTATAATTCTACCGACTAAGTAACCAAAGGTCTTCTACTCTGACAGCCAATGTTACCTTTCAGTACCCCAGATTCACCCTGGTAAATAAAAAGCCTTCCAGGTGAATGTTTCCAAGAACTAAAAGAACATTCTGAACCTGCTTGCTGGGAAAATGCCCAGGTACAGGACCAAAGCTTTGGGAGGGAGACCCTCTCGCTTTTCACACAGGTGATTGAGCAGAACAAATCAATTATTAGCTGGTCAGAGGCTAATATGAAGTAAAATGAGGGCTACAGAGATGAGGTTAATTAGAATAATGTCCCAGAGAAAAATGACTCAAAGATCTAGAGAAAATGTCTTAACAGGCACATCCAACTGGAGATAGAAGAATGGCAATTAAGTGGTTGTCCTTGTTCCTAATCAAATTGGGACATACTTTTATTTCCCATAGCTCCTGTGTTAGCAAAAAGAAAGTATTTGAAGAAGTCTAGTAAGATCAAGTAGGGCCTATTAGATAGCACTGAGGTATAACGGCTCCACATGCAGTCCCAGAGTGAAAAATTTATGTGAAAACAAAATAATGCCTGCACATCAACACCCCAAAAATATGTGTGCATGAGGAAGACCGCGTGGCACAGTGATTAAGAACCAGGGTACGGCTGGGTGTGGTTGCTCACACCTGTAATCTCAGCACTTTGGGAGGCTGAGGTGCATCACCTGAGGTCAGGAGTTTGAGACCAGCGTGGCCACCATGGCAAAACCATCTCTACCAAAAGTACAAAAATTAGCCAGGCATGGTGGCATGCATCTGTAGTCCCAGCTACTTGGGAGGCTGAGGCAGGAGAATCGCTGGAACCAGGGAGGTGGAGGTTGCAGTGAGCCGAGACCACACCACTGCACTCCAACTCCAGCCTGGGCGACAGAGCGAGACACCATCTTAAAACAACAACAACAACAACAACAAAAAACAAAAACAAACAAAAAAAAACAGGGTATGATGAGAAGGAGTTTCTAGGTTTAAATCCTAGCTTTGCTCCATATAAGCAGAGGGTTCTGGGTGAGTCATTTAACTCACTATTCTTCAGCTTCCTCACCTGTAAAATGAATTTTTAGAATGATGATTACTTCAGAGTTATTGTGAGTTAATAAATATCGAAGGTTTAGAATCATGTCTGGCACACAGACAGTAAAGGTAGCTATTACAGGGTAGACCTTTCA
>NW_012100432.1:3648395-3691195 GCF_000951045.1 Mandrillus leucophaeus
CCAAACACTGAGTCACTGCAGCGCTTGAGGTTTCTAGCATGTTACCTGAGACAGGTTACGAATATCCAACAGTCAACGCGTCAACAACAAATATAAAACAGACTAACTCACTGCTTGCTTATTTTGTACTTTTAAAAGTTAATTCAGCACATGAAACATGAGCAAATATAATCGGGAATCAAGGTTCTTTGCCATCTTTGTCACCTCTAAAATGAACATCACAAGAAATCACAGGATGAGTTTTATCAGTGGAGGTCCCCAGAGCCTTTGCGGACACCCTTAAATCAACAGCACTGTTATTCTCATCCAGACCCTGTGCAAAGTGCTTTCTACATACCATCTAATTTAATCCTCACAACAGCTCAGTGGCTAGGTGATGCTATTACCCCTGCCCTAGGGAAGTAAACTGAGTCTTAGAGAGAGAAAATAATCTGTCCAAAAAAAGAGCCAATGAATGAGAGTGTTGGGGTTTGGGCTTGGATCCCAACATCCTTAATCAATTTGTACCACCCACCATATCCTTCAGGCTCAAATGGCAAATGATTCTGTCTTCATGGGGAAGATAATGTATAACCCCTTCTGGATGGGACACGCAGAGTATGCAGTACACAGTGGGAACTTTCCAGAGAAAATCCAAGATCTGTATTCTATTCCCACAATAAAGGTGATGTGTGTAACTTTGTTCCTTCTCTTACTCCCTCAACTGGATACAGTCCTCGTAGGTGCCATAAAAATACAGAAATTCATAGGGAAATCCCCAGACTTTGACTGATTCAACAAATACTGACAACATGCATACCTACCACATGTTAGGCACTGCTAGCCATGGAGAAGCCACACTGAATAAGACCTACTTCTTGCTTATTACCTGATAAACAGGTGAATTCATGAAGGGACAGGGCTGTAACATATGGAACAAACAAGAGGTTTGGATCAAGAAAAATAATAAAGGGCATGTCCCCTTTCATGTGGGTGGTCAGCAAAGGCATGTCCAAGGGGTTGATTTTTGAACTGAACACTAAGGGATGAGAAGGACTGAAGGTATCCCGTAGTTTGGAGGCAAGGGAGTTTTTATGGCATCTGAGAAGAGTAATGGGGTTTAAATAAAATATTGGAAACTACGTGGCAAAAGCTCAAAGTTTCCAAAAGTCTCTTGAAAATGCAAGATCTTTAGCCACCATCTCCACACAGTGAACATGACGGAAGCAAAGCCTGTGTCAGGCAGATCCCTGATAAGTACTACTATAGGCTGGGGTCTTTCCCCCCAAAACCATCAATTCTGTGATACGGTGTCAATGTCAATGAATTAGCGCTGCAGGTTTGTTATTATAGGTGGTGTGATTCTTATCCGTCTCACAGAACAGGGCTCAAAAACTCAAGGGACAGCCAGGGTCACATGGTTGGCACTGTTTTTCAATCTGGGTACAAGTCACCAATGGAGTCATCCATGAGTACTGCTGACATTCTTTGCCACGGACCTGTGGCAGCTTCTGTGTGCAGATGACACAGTTCATTGAGGGCCATTTTCAAGATCTGTGGGGGACCAGGACCTGCTTTGCCGAGTCAGCACAGAGGCAGGGATGGGGGATGAGGTGGCAGAAGATTGACATCATGTAGCATCAGCCTGCACGAGCGAAACCCTACAGTTTCAGATTATCATCAGCAATACCAACTTGAAAGCAGTTAGTGAATTCTGCTTGCGAGGCAGGCCCATCGTCTGACTAAGTTAAAAAAAAAAAAAAAGGAATAAAAAAAGAACTGCATGCTTCTCAGGGGAAATCCTCAAAACAGGACCCAGAGACCTAAGCTCTGCTAACAGGGCTACAGCAGCTGTATACATAGCTGCACGTGTCCTTGAAGATGTGCATGAGGACAAGCTCCCAAGGCTCTACTTGCATTTACAAGGGAATATCAGGTGAGGCGCAATGGACTGCGAAACATGCATCATCTATCAGTAAAACGACGACCAGTGAACCAGCAACCGGATGGTAGAAGCTTGTCAGAGACAGAGATTTCCACTGTATCACCTGGGGTGCCTAGCACAATGCTGGAATTTATGATGTACCAGGATTTGTGCTAAGCTCTTTACAAGCATCACCTCTCTTAACTCTTTGTGAGCTGGCTTCTATTTTTATCCCCTTTTCCGGATAAGGAGGCCATGGCACAGAAAGGTTAAGTAACTTGCCCAGGGTTGTTCAGCCAGGAAGTGGAAAAGGTGGAATCTGAGTCTAAGCCGATCTAATTTCAAAGCAGAAACTCTTAACCATGCTGTTACCCCGTATCCACAGCAGGCATTCAATGAGTGTCTGTGAATGCATCCATTACCCTAAGTTTTATGACTACTCATCACAGCCCAGTATAGGCAGAGAATGTATTATTAATACAAAGCATAGGGAAGTCTCATTCTATTCATTTTATGGGATAAAAAATTTCAAAAGAATCATGTACAGGCCAATTTGGGACAGAAAATTTGGACAGGAGTGGCTTACTTCTCCCGTGCACCCCACTCCCATGGTAACCCTCCAGCACAGATACAGGGAGCAACAAATCACAGAAATGTAGGGTGGAGAGTTCTGTCCTGGCCTTGAGTCTGCATAAGTACAGAGGGGCAGTGGAAAGCGGTCAGCAATGTCTCCTGCCCTTACAGGGGAAACAGAATTGGTTGTGAGTGCATGCCGCTAAGACCTCATGCTAATACTCAAGCCTTAAGGAAATCTTACATCCACAGGAAGGAAAACCCACTAGACGAGCATATTCAAGAGTTTAAATTTTGCTTTATAGCTCTCTTAATAAAGAAATTTATTTCTCAGATTTGCCATGGCGCGTTCAGTAAGAATATTATGGTCCTAAAATATTTACTGAGCTGTATCTCTGCTGAGAATTAAACAGGCTAAAATTCTAACATGTAAAATTCAAACAAGGCACAGTCAACAAAAGGCATTCATAGAAAATTAATAAAAATTAAACATGTAAGCAAAATTGACAGCATGATTTCGTATAAGTAACCACAATGGTTGCTCAGTAAGCAGTCACCTTTTCTTAGTATTAGAACACAGAATTTACCTGGGACATCAAATTGTTCAAGTCTAAGGATTGCATTTCCCAGATACCCTTATAGTTAGGGGTGGCTAATAGGATATAAGCAGGCATCATTGGATAAGGCTGCAGGGAAAGTACTTTAAAAAGGCCTGCCTCAGTCGGGAAAACTACTCTTTGTCTCTTCCTTTCAGGATGTAGAGGCAATGGCCTGAGAGCCAGCAGCCACCCTGTGACCTTGAAGACGAAGGAACACACTTGAATAAGCAGAGCAGAAAGAAGATACAAACTGCTCCTCCTGGATGTTCTTATGACAGAATACTTAAATAATTGTTTCTACTCATGTAGTTATATCTCTCTTATTAGAAAACATTTCTTAACTAATATAATGATATGAAAACATATCTAAAGATGACACTACAATTTTCTCTGAGGGAAAAAAAAAAAATAGAAAATTCATGAATTGGGATTCTGATTAACCCTCTATTCCCAAAGCTGTTTGTTTAAGTATGACTTTCCTTCTTAATTAGTATTGCTAGCCCAGGGAAGCATATTTGCTGAGCCTGTCTCTCTGTTTTGACATGCAAGACTTGTGAAATTCAAACATACTTGTAGGCATCCCAAGCATTATTATTTATTAAGGCCTATATTAAAGGTGAGATCTTACAGCACTCTCAGATTCTGATGATTAAAGGAAATTTAATCGCTCTTCATTGGCATTTGATCTTTAGCCTACCATAATCTACCCGTATATCCCTTCATCCATATTTGATACTAAAAAAAAAAGACATTTCAACAGCTTATCCATCAATTGTAAAATAGAAGGAATGTACAGACAAACCACATTACTCAGAAAATAAGAGAGCTTTCCCCCACACTCATTTCGCTCATGAAAGCCCAATGTGATTAAAAAGGTGAAGAAGTCATACTCCACAAGGTGAACTGGAATGACTGTAGAGCCAATCATCACATTCGTAAGGAGTTTCGAAATTTTCAAAGTGCTTTCACGTGCATTATATCTTGTTTCATCCTTACAACACCATCTTTCAAGGTAGTAAGGGCAGGTAATTTTTTTTTTATTCCTGTTTCTCGCAGATAAATGGTTTGCTCAAGGTCAGATGGAGTGGTACCCAGCGAGGTGTCAGGTTTACAGGTCAATGTCCCTTTTTGATGCATCAGATCGAGGGACAGCCTACTATAGTCTTCAGGCCAAATATGGCTTACTGTCTGTTTTTGTAAATGAAGTCTCTCTGGAGCAGAGTAACACCCATTTGCTTGTATATTATCTATAGCTGCTTTTGTGCTCTAAAGGCAGAGTTGGCTAGTTGGAAAAGACTGTATAGCTCATGAGGATGACAATATTTGCTATCTGGTCTCTTACAAATTTTACCAAACCCTGCATTAGGTCCCCTTCCCACAAATATGATCCAAGTTATGAACCCTATTCTTGAAAACCATAAAGCTATCACGGGGGGTAGCAGCATTCAAATGCCTGCTAGCTTCAGAATCAGGGCCTGATAATTAGAAAGGCCATTATCTTCTGCAGGATTACTATATCGACCGCTGGGTCCCCGGCGAAGGTAGATGGCAATTTTTAGGTGGTATACAGCATCAGTGGTGTCTGCCACTTACCCTGAAAATTTAACGTGTCTCACAGCCATAAAAAGCCTGGGGTCACTGGGAGGGGGCATGCATAATGCCACAGGACTGCAATACACAGAGGGAAGCTGAAAGCAAAAGAAAAGAAGAGGTTAAGTGAAGGGGCAAATGGTGATGCTTCAAAAGCAACATAGACACACGAGCCTTTGGTATCCCTCATTTACACACCACATTTATCTTCAGTATACAATCACATATCTAAGCATCTATTTTATCCTTTGCCTTCTAGAATCGGCATTCGACCTAGCTCACAATCTGAATTACAGGAGGAGGATGCAAAATGTTATGTAGGTGAGTAAACCTGTCACTCTTGAAGGCAATGACATCCACTTAGGAAGTTAAGTTCCCTTATCTTCCATACCGTAATTTCTATTTCTTTTCTTTTCTTTTTTCTGAGACAGGGTCTCGCTCTGTCATCCAGGCTGGAGTGCAGTGGCACATTCAGGGCTCACTGCAGCCTCAACTTCCCAGACTCAAGTGCTCCCAAGTAACTTGAACTACAGGTGTGCACCACCATGCCAAAATAATTTTGGAATTTTAGTAGGTAGGCTAAATTTTAGTAGGCCAGCTAGTCTCAAACTCCTGAGCTCAAGTGATACTCCTGCCTCAGCCTACAAAGTGCTACAATTACAGGTGTGTGCCACTCCCAGTAAATTTTCTTTCTTTCTATTTTTTTTTTTCCAGATAGAGTCTTGCTCTATCGCCAAGGCTAGAGGAGTGCAGTGGCACAATCTCGGCTCACTGCAACCTCCACCTCCCAGGTTCAAGAGATTCTCCTGCCACAGCCTCCCGAGTAGCTGGGATTACAGGTGTCCACCATCATGTCTGGCTAATTTTTGTACTTTTAGTAGAGACAGGGTTTCACCATGTTGGCCAGGCTGGTCTCAAACTCCTGACCTCAAATGATCCACCCGTCTTGGCCTCCCAAAGTGTTGGGATTACAGGCATGAGCCACCATGCTTGGCTTATAATTTCTTATTTCTGAAGATAAATTCTCATAATTACAGTGCTAACACATCCTGAGAAATAAGAAAAAGACGATCCATAGGTCCAAATGATAATTTTGCTATGAGTTTTGATCTTTCAGCCTGTCTCAATGCACCCAGTAGAAGAGACAGGATGAAATAAGTACATACATGGACACAGGCACCCCGCTAGCAAAACATACAAGCTCTCTCCTGCCAGCCAAACAGAAAATCTTACTTGCCACAGTTAGCAACTCTTTTTTTTCAGTTGCATTTCAAATGCAGGAGATTGTGACACAGCCTTCTCATGGAAACAGTCACTCTGTTCATGTGCTGAGACTGCAAAGCTTTCATCGCTTGGTTAGGTTATTAGTAGAATATTTACCAAATCCAATTCCAAGTAAGTTGAAGTTGCTGACAGGTAAGTCAACTCATCCTCAAGCACTTTCAGAAAGTTTTTGTGAATAGCTGTCAGTAGCAAGGTTTCACATGCCAGGTCTTTTTTGCATAGATCCTTGAGATAATAATGCCATGTATATGGCCCTCAAGATTAAATAAAGGACTCTCACTAATACAGAAAAAAATGGAACTACAGAATGGGTAGAAAGCCTGAGCTTTCGGGGCACGTACATGTGTGTCTGTGTGCAGTGTTCTCTTTCAATAGTAAATTCAGGCAACACTTTGTGAATTTACATGTTTTTAACCTACTCAGATGGAGAAGTTGAAACTAAAAAGGAGATGCATGAAGTTTTACGATTTGAATAGTCACCTGTCTCCGGAAACTATGTGGGTTGTCTGCCTACCAGAACTCAGAAGAGAGTTAAGAGATGGTGTTCCCAGTGGGTGTCTCTTCTAGATATGAGATAAACTCAGGCCAGATTTGTCCACACTATGTTTTCTAGGTATCTGGTGTCTACTGTGCATGAACTGCCAAATATATCATGACTTCAGAATCTTCATTCTTATGTGAGTTTAATGTGCTGTGTGGGCATTTTCCCTCTTGAGCAAGGGAGCTTAAGAGTATGATAAGAACGCATCAAAAATGTTTTTAAGATAATTTCAGTTGGTAAAGGCTGTAATCGTTCAAACTTAATTGGTGAACTCATTAATGAGCAACTGCCACTAAAAGAAAGACGACCATTGTCATCGACTTATCAGAGCAATGAGATAATGAAGTTAATTATATTGTTTTCAATGGATTTACACTGGCTGCCTTTTAGATTCTACATTTCCAAACATTTGTTCTGACACCCCATGTGTTTGGTCTCTTAACGAAAAACTATGAGCTGTGGACTCCTTAAGGAAAAGTCGGCAGATCACAGCCTCACGTCAGGGCAATGCAATTGGAAAACTTTTCTCCCCTTTATTATCTACTTGTAAAATGTTATAAGCCTGTAAACTAGTTAATTTATGAGCCGTGTTAATAATTTGCTCACACTCGATCGCAGGTTTGGCAAACACAGTTTCCAAGGGATGTGGGAGGATAATTTGTAGGTCCGGCTTCTCTCCTAAGGGGACACTAACTAATTTGACACAGTAACATGACATTGATGGCAGGGCACACTAATGACCATTCTCCAAGACGGGGCTGTCAGCCTGTCGTTTCAGTGAGAAGCCGGTCTGCTTTCACGGCTGCTCAGGACTGGATGCTCAACTAATTACTCAGACAGCGACATTAATGAGAGCCCTCATGTTTATTTTCAACATACTAACCAGCGCTTAGCTTCCATTTGTCTGATATGGTCACTGATTAAAATGTGTTTCATGAATAGTAAATTTGAACTCTAATGTAACAAAGAAGCACCGGAGAAAAATAAGGAACAGCTGACAGGAAAACCAACCTGGTCCATGCAACTTGTTTTCTGCCTCATATATTGTCAAGGACAAAGTGACAGGTAGTGGGAAATGCCATGGAGTACCAAGAACAGTGAGAGGAGTATTTTTAATTACACATGTCTGTAGACCAGTCTGACTTTTGACCAAGGCCTCTGGATCACAATACGGCCAAGAGCAGCTTCCATCTCAAACAAACATCACTAACTGTATGATACTGAATGAAAATTTGTGTTTTATTATTTATTCGTTTATTTATTTATTTTTGAGATGGAGTCTCGCTCTGTCACCAGGCTGGAGTGCAGTGGTATGATCTCGGCTCACTGCAACCTCCACCTCCCAGGTTCAAGCGATTCTCCTGCCTCAACCTCCCAAGCACCTGGGACTACAGGTGCCCACCACAATGCCTGGCTAATTTTTCGTATTTTTAGTAGAGGCGGGGTTTCGTCGTGTTAGCCAGGATGGTGTGGATCTCCTGAACTTGTGATCCACCTGCCTCAGCCTCCCAAAGTGCCAGGATTACAGGCATGAGTCACCATACCCAGCCCTATTGTTTACTTTTTTGAGACAGGGTCTCACTCTGTTGCTCAGGCTGCATTGCAGTGGCATGATCTCTGCTCTTTGCAGCCTCAACCTCCCAAGCTCAAGCCATCCTCCCACCTCAGGCCTCCCAGGTAGCTGAGACTACAGGCAGGTGTCATTATGTTGGGCTAATTTTTGTAGAGACAGTGTTTCACCGTGCTGCCAGGCTGGTCTCAAACTCCTGGACTCAAGCAATCCGCCTGCCTTTGTCTCCCAAAGTGCTGGGACTACAGGCATGAGCCACCATGCCTGGCCTGGATGAATATATTTAAAGTTAGTTTTTTCCAGGAAATGACCAAAATTTGCTTATATGTGTTTTTTGAACCTTACAAAAGTTTGATCTTTGATTTGTCTATAATATGATCTTCACAAACATTAATAAATGCTGTTGTATTTTTTTGAAAACTACTGTAAAACTATACTGCTGAGGGTGTTTTAAAAAGTGTTTTTTAATATCCTCTTTGATGTCTTGTTTCTAATCTACTAAACCTTGCAATCAAGTTCTTTGTACTTTAAATTAAATTTCTATTTTAGTATGATAAATTTTGTCCTTCATTTTAGGGTGATTATAATCCTAAAATATTCATATAATCATGATTTAAAATGAATAACTTTCAAAAAAAGGTGGGCTTAGATCTATTAAAGGTGTTAAAAAATTGAAAATGCTTCTGATATAGTTCATTGTAAAATGTGCAATTCGAAATAAATAACAGTGGTAGTATTTCAACAGATGTTCTATCTGCCATCACGGATAAAGAATTCTACTCAATATTGTGTACAACTTCTGATTTTATAAAATAGCAAAATAAATATGAGTTCATGTAGATCACTTTGGGAAGGAAAATGTCATTGCATGCAACACTTCTTAAGTATGTATTCCTAAACTTACTCACTCTGAGATAGATCTGTAATTTTAGAATGCCAAAATGCCTAAATGGCACACAACATGTGGGAAGCAGATTCAGAGTGCAGGCTAATTTTTAAAATATATTTAAACAAGTATGTAGATAAATTGTTCCAAACCAGCATGACTGTCTCTGAATGCTGCCCTTCCCAGGGGACTTGTTGGAGACAGGTTCTCAGATTATCAGCACCTCTGGGCAGTTTATGTATGGTAAGCATTTGTCCTCCGTAATAATACAAGAAAATGTGGTCAGTGTGTGGCAGAGACTGGCTAAACGTTCATCAAATCCATTTCTTTCTCCTGAACACACAGCTGGAATGCATTTCCCAGCATCCCTTGTAGTTAGGTGGGGCCTGATGACTGAGTTCTAACCAAACAGATGGAAGTGGGTATACACTACTTTCATTCAGATCCTGAAGCCTCTGGAACCATGCTTAATGACTGCTTTCTTCCCTGGACAGTGGGCCCAGAGATCCAGTGAAGAACTCCTACTTCCTGGGGATAGTGGAGTCACTGGATGGAATTTGCCTGGGTCCCTGAAAGACCACATGGAGCAGAGCCACCACCACTCCTGTCCCCCTCAACCAGCACTAGACTGTGAGGTACTCATGAATTAAACTGCACTGAGTTAAGCTCCCAAGTAGCTGGGACTACAGGCGCGTGCCACCACGCCCGGCTAATTTCAAAAATTTCAAATTTTGGAATGTTGGTTACAGCTGCTAGTATCTCTTACCCAAATACATGAATCTTTCCAATTTCTCCCTGGCTTTTACTTGGGTCTCCAGGTAACCGTAAGTAAGCAGAAGCTGTGTCAATTTGGAAAATTTTCTGAAAATATTTCATAGTTATGATTATTTGCTCCTCTAACACAGCTAAGGGTAGTAAAAGGAAAGGGAACCAACAGCTAATGTATTTCCAAAATGTGTCAGGCAGGGCTTTCCTTACCTAACCTTCACGTAGCCCAGTAAGGAAGTTTGATTCCCGTTTTACAGATGAGAATACTGAGCTTCTAAGAAGTGAAATAAAACCAAATGCCACAGAATATTGATCCAGTTGACAGTTTCCTAGTTGAATGCCTTTTATTGTTGTTGCTGAATTGGCTTTTAATATCCAAACTTTACAGAAAATACAGGTTTTATTTATTTCTAAATAAAACAGTTTTGTCTGCTGCTATTATAAAATAAAAAATCCTATCACAGCCTTCAAATTTAATGTAACATTTTTAGTGAAATGGGTGAAGGTTAAGCGTCACACTGCAGTACAATTGGTAGAATATCAGAAACTTCCCTAGAGGTTTTGAAAACCCAGCCACAAAAGTGACGTGTCTCAGACGTTCTTCATAATTAAAAAAGAAGTCACATTTCAAACAAAACAAATGCATGTTGAGATCATATTAATTGTTGAGTAACTAATGTTTTAAACATTTTTACATCCTTAACATGATAGCTGTGTACACATAAGACAAGTTCCTATCTTTTAGTCATATTTTAGAAAAGAGTTGGTAAACTTTTTGTGTAAAGGAACACTTAGTGGATATTTTAGACTTTGGTGCCACAAGTTCTCTATTGCAACTACTCGGGTATTATAGTAGAAAAGTAATCATATGTAAACAAGTGGGTGTTGTTGTGTTCTAGCAAAACTTTATTTACACAAACTGGCAGTGGGCTGGATTTGCCAATTTCTGCTTCAGAACATTGATTGGGGGTTTTGCACATTGACACATAACACATTAAAATTTGTCCTACGTAAAATAATGGGAAATAGACTCTGGGCAGCATTTTCACTCAGGATATCTGACTGCCAGGGATGGACTACTGATGGTAAGGGTAATTGCCTTAATTTGCCAAAGGGTTAAGAGATGAGTGCTGGCAGGCTCAGCTTCCACTCACTCACCCCATGCCTGGTTCTTTCCCCTAAGCCATGCCACCTTTCCAAGGGCCCATGCGCCCACATAGAGAGCTTACTGGAATCCCGGGCCGTTCCGAACAAAAATCCAAGGAATACTTGCAACAACCAAAAAAGAAAAAGCTGAAACTTTTTCTCATCAATACAGTCAAGCCCCTGTGTTAAGAGAGTGTAGGTAACAGTCACCTTAAAGTGACTTCATGTTGGACCTTTTTTAAAAAAGCAAAATAAACAACAGGTAGATTTTAGATGTCACTGGAAGAGTGAGACAGAAATGACATCTGCTAAAAGTTTCAAAATCAGGCATGAAGTTTCCCTAAATTAGAAGCAAACCGCTTTCTTGGATTTAAAGGACGTTCCAGCCGGGCACGGTAGCTCACACCTGTAATCCCAGCACTCTGGGAGGCTGAGGCGGGCGAATCACAAGGTCAAGAGATGGAGACCAGCCTGGCCAACATGGTGAAACCCCGTCTCTACTAAAAATACAAAATTTAGCCGGGCGAGGTGGCGGGCGCCTGTAGTCCCAGCTACTATGGAGGCTGAGGCAGGAGAATTGCTTGAACCTGGAAGACAGAGGTTGCAGTGAGCCGAGATCATGCCACTGCACTCCAGCCTGGCGACTGAACAAGACTCCGTTTTAAAAACAAAACAAAACAAAACAAAAAACAATTTTTTTTTTTTTTTTTTTTTGAGACGGAGTCTCGCTCTGTCCCAGGCTGGAGTGCAGTGGCCGGATCTCAGCTTACTGCAAGCTCCGCCTCCCGGGTTTACGCCATTCGCTGGGACTACGGGCGCCCGCCACCTCGCCCGTCTAGTTTTTGTATTTTTAGTAGAGATGGGAGTTCCCTGTGTTAGCCAGGATGGTCTCGATCTCCTGACCTCGTGATCCGCCTGCCTCAGCCTCCCAAAGTGCTGGGATTACAGGCGTGAGCCACTGTGCCTGGTCATAAGACGTTCTGTCTTAACCAATTTCAGGGTAGGAGCTACCTGTCCAGTGATAGAATATGTCAGAAACAATGAGTCAAATGTATTATTCCCCCACTATTCTCTCAAGGATGTACAATTATTTTAACGATGACTTGGTCCGCTTTTTTTTCGTTTTGGATGGCAAAGCTCAGAGACATACATACAGAGAGTTTTTTTTTTTTTAAATCTCATTTCCCTATTAATGTTTTATTGTAACAGTTAAGTGTAAAAGATGATGTGAGACATAAAATGAGTAAATTTTATGAATCTGGCTTATCTTAAAATGTCTATCAAAACAGAACAAAAGCAGTAAATGATAATCCAGTCTGACAAAGGAATATTTTGTAGGTTGTAGTCATTAAAAATGGGGAAATGTGTGCAAATGCTTGTTACAATGTGACATAAAATAAGCAAGATAGGAAAACTGTATCTACAGTAATTCTCAGCTGTATAAAAATATATGCCAATGAAGAACAGAAAAAAATAAAATTCACAGTATATGCCCAAGATAAATGGGATTAAGGTTAGGATTTTTCTTTAGAATTTTTTGTATTCTCTAGATTTTCCAAAACAAAGTAATATCCAAAATAACTGTTATACAATTTGAAACAATGGTTTCGACTTTAAAAAAGGAAGAAACATTTTGCACATTTCTACTCATTTATTAATGGCTTTTGACTGTCTTGTTTCCAGACTAGTCTTGAGAGCAGAGATTCATTCGTGTTACTTCTCATGCCCCAAACACAATGTTTATGGCATCTTATGCACTCAATTAACATTCCTTGAAGCAACTGAATAGACCACCTTACTTTTTAAAAGTCCTCTTAATGAGATTCCCTAAATAAATTAAATTTTTATACTTCAAGCCTTTACAAGAAATTAAATAATTTTGTTTAAAGAGGTTGATTGCTTGCGGATTATGGCTGTAAATAAATTGCTTGATGTAAAATTATACTTTCTCCTCTTCCCTTTTTCCATGATGGCACACAATAATTTGTCTTTTAATAACCTCAAACAATTCTGAGTCATTTGCTCATTAAAAACAAAATACATCTTGATCACGAAGCTTGGCATTTCATAAATATTTACCCCAAATGCACTGCCTGCTTTGAAGCTGGGATGGTAAGCTCCTGATTCACAAGCAACTTCTGTGCAGAAGGAGGGAGGAGACCTCTCCTGTCAGCTGGGAGAAAGGCACCACACTGCCTTTGCACCTCCTCTCTCCTGCGGAGGCTCCTTCCCCACAGCCAAAAAACCCACAATAAATGTGATCATCACTTATCAGTGTCTCTCTCACATACATATACACACTCTCTCTCACTTTGCATTCACTCCCTGTTTGCATTCTCTCAATGGCTTCCCAGTAGTGTCGGGACAGTGACCAACAGCATTCCCATAGTTTACAAGGTCCTGTATGACCCCTGTTGACCTCTCTGGCCTCCCGCTTAACTACATATCTCCACTACAAGCTTCTCACTGAGTCTTCATACTGAGCTGGAAGGACGGCAGGGAGGGATATTGAAGATTAGATAAAAGTTTTCAGCTCCTATCCTGAGAACAACGATGGTGAGCAAGACAGTGGGGAAAACAAGATATCTTTCCCTAAGAAAATCCAAAAACAACAATAAAGAACAGTGTACCATAAACACTCTATTGTATGTTTTCCTCCATGAAATATATCATGGATCATTTTTCATATCCTTTTCTGGATGAAAATACGTGACATAAGTAAACAGAAAATTCAGATCTTAAAAGCAACTTCAATTTTCTCCTTAAGAAATAAGAATTTGACCACCAGGCCTTTCCAAGACCATAATGATGGCTAGTGGTAATGGACTAGTTAGTCCTCTGCAATACCACCAAACTTTTTCCCAGAGTTGTCAACTCCAGGAGCAGAAGAAAAAAATAATGCCAACCATAGAACACAAGCAGATATTGTCCTGTGAGAGCCGATCTGTGTGGATTCACGCTTGTTCACCACTTAGGGTTGAATATTTCATTTGATGACGTAAGGACTGCATGCCACAACTGGACCCTCAACAAATTACCCTGGTGAATCCCACAGAGGAAGATAGGCTCTTAGTTGGGACTTATTTATTTTTTAATTTTTATTTTTTATTTATTTATTTTTTTGAGATGGAGATTCACTCTGTTGCCCAGGCTGGAGTACAATGGTGTAATCTCGGCTCACTGCAAACTCTGCTCTCAGGTTCAAAGGATTCTCCTGCCTCAGCCTCCTGAGTAGCTGGGATAACAGGCGTGTGACACGATGCCCGGCTAATTTTTGTATTTTTAGTAGAGATGGGGTTTCACCATGTTGGCCAGGCTGGTCTCGAACTTCCTGACCGCACACGATCTGCCTGCTTTAGCCTCCCAAAGTGCTGGGATTACAGGCACGAGCCACCATACCTGGCCTTAGTTAGGATTTAAATGAAAGACATCCTCTTCATGACATGCAAAAGTTAAGAACCACTGCAGGTCATCACTCTCATTAGTCTCTGGGAAAAAAGGGGTACTGATATATGAACAGGCTATAAAAATAGGAGGTGTGCTTTATTTTGATCAAACCTCAGTAGCTAAAACCAAAATAATCATTTGTTTGGGACTGTCACATGACAACTAATTTCACTGTACTATATTCATCCTGGGTACACAGGAAGATGACATTTCCAATTCCAATCCCAGTTTCACTGGCATTTATACATGTCAGGACCATGTGACTGATTTCTGGTCAATGGGATGTGAGCAGTAGCAAGGGGCACCACTTCCAAGCCCATGATGGCAGGTCAACTGCACTCCCTGTTCTTCTTCCCCACCAACTGCTGAGACCCCACAGCAAGAGTAAGATGGAGGAGGTTCAACAGACATGAAGGGAAGACAACATATACCTTATTATGGAAAGTTACCAAAATCTGTGTGTTAGTCACAGCAGCTAACACACTGTAAGTGTATACCACATTAGAATCGGCCTCAAAGAAATACTTATTTCTGGCTTTGTCTCTACTTCTCCCATCTTGACCCCAGGGGAGCATGTCTTTTTTTTTTTTGAAACGGAGTCTCGCTCTGTTGCCCGGGCTGGAGTACAATGGCACGATCTCAGCTCACTGCAACCTCTGCCTCCTGGGTTCAAGCAAACAACCTACCTCCGCCTCCTGAGTATCTGGGATTACAGGCATGCACCACCATGCCCAGCTAATTTTTGTATTTTTAGTAGAGACAGGGTTTCACCATGTTGGTCAGGCTGGTCTCAAACTCCTAACCTTGTGATCTGCCCGCCTCAGTCTCCCAAAGTGCTGGGATTACAAGCATGAGCCACCACGACCGGCAGGGACCATGTCTTAATATCTGGTGTAACCTCCTTTTAGGAAGAACCCACCACTATGTCTTCCAAAGATCGACCATAGAGTGTAATCAACTCAGAGGGAAAGCATCCACGAAACAGCTACTTTCTCAGTACCACCACATGCCAGACCACTGTATTTGAAGCGCAATATAGCTTGAACTTGAGACAAATGAGGTTTCAGACCTCCTGGAGCCCACAGACTACCAGGAAACACCAACAAAAGCACATGGGAATGATTAACACACAGATGTAACCTAAGCACAAGGGGTCAGAAAAGATTTCGTGGAAGAAATGACCTGCAAGCCATTAAATTAGAAGTTGGTGGGTGTTAGCCAGGTAGAGAGTACTGGGTGGAGGGTGAGGGAAATGATCCTAGGATTTTCTGACAGCGCTGTTGGCCAAAGCAGATAGGAGCAAGCACAAATATCAGGCCTGAAAATAATCAATCTTCTGCCTTCTTCCATGACACTAAAAACATAACTTGGGAGTGCCAGGACTTCCAAAACCAAAACAAGGCCAAATAGATTGAGTAATACAGAAATAAAAGAATGCTATTACACTCTGCTAAGTGTCTCAATGGTGTAACTTAAGACAAAAACACTTGTTTTTCTACCAGTGACAGGGAGAAAGGGGTGAGTTATTCATACTGACACTGTTTTTCTAAATTATCTGAGAAAATAGTAGCACGAGAAACGAGGTCGTCTGAGTTCACACACCATAGCACTTGTCCTTAAACATCCACCCAACTCCTCCTTTAGAAATATCATAATTATCCTTAAAAAAACAAAGTTAGTTTTGTTTATTCTTTCACTCCATAAACACTTGAGGAAAGGGCACTAGAACAGAGTCACAAGACCCAGGTTCTGATCGGCACTGGGGCACCACTTAGCTATGGCCCTTTACGGTGTCTGTCTTATCTTCCCATGAGACTAGTGCATTTGTCGTAAGTCCCAAATCTTTTCTCCCAGTCTTCCACAAACACCGTATAACCGGCTTCTCAAACTTGCATGCTCATCAGAATCACCTGGAAGTCTTGTTACAAGCAGACTGCTAGGTCCCAACCTGAGAGTTTTGTTTTGTTTTGTTTTGTTTTGTTTGTGTGTGAGATGGAATCTTGCTCTGTGGTCCTGGTTCAATGCAGTGGCACGATCTCAGCTCACTGCAACCTCTGCCTCCCAGGTTCACACCGTTCTCCTGCCTCAGCCTCCCGAGTAGCTGGGACTACAGGCCCCCACCACCACACCTGGCTAATTTTTTGTATTTTTTAGTGGAGACGGAGTTTCGCCGTGTTAGCCAGGATGGTCTCGATCTCCTGACCTCGTGATCCACCCACCTCGGTCTCCCAAAGTGCTGGGATTACAGGCGTGAGCCACTGCGCCCGGCCTCCAACCCCAGAGTTTCTGATTCACTATGGCTGCGGTGAGGCCAGAAAACTTCAATTTCTAACAAGTTCTCAGGTGCTGCTCCCGCTGCTGCTGCTGTTCAGGCACCACACTTGCAAGACTGTGCTCTAAAGCACTGTGCTTCCAACCTTGTATTGGTGTGTAGCTGCATCTCACCGCCAGTTAGAAAAGGGTTTTCTCGCTTCACCAGGGCCAGCTGAGTCTGTCTCAGGTGCAGCATCTTCCAGGATTCCTTGCCCAACCTCAGGGAACCAGAATCTCGGCCTCTCCCACAAGGAAGCCTACTCTCAAGAACGCACCTGAAAATGCAATCCATTCCCCAGTCTACACAGTTTGTTGTCACACCTGAATCAGAAGTCACTGCCTCCAATTGCTTTGCATCCATTTCAGAATAAAATCTAGGCTGGGTGCAGAGACTCATGCCTGAAATCCCAGTATTTTGTGAGGCTGAGGCAGGAGGATCGCTTGAAGTCAGGAGCTTCAGATCAGCCTGGGCAACACGGCAAGATCCCATCACTATAAAAAAATTTAAAAAATTACGCAGGCATGGTGGCACACCCATTTGTGGTCCTAGCTGCTTGGGAGGCTGAGGTGGGAGGATCACCTGAGCCCAGGAGTTTGAGGCTGCGGGGAGCTACAATTGCATCACTGCACTCCAGCCTAGATGGCAGAAAATAAAACCCAGTCCTTCGCCCTGGTATACAGGGTCCTGCTGACCCCCGAACCTCTCCCACACCATCCTCACTCCCCACCTCCTTCTCGAATAACACTTGGAGCCACACACACTGGTCTTTCTGATCCCATGCCACACTCAGCTTATTCCTAACTCTGAGGCTTAGCCCTCTTCATTCTCTGTCTGAAAGGTTCTTCCCCTGGCTCCTTGTACACGAGGAGCATTCTTTCGTCTTTTTTTTTTTTTTTTTTTTTTTGAGATGGAGTCTTGCTCTGTCACCCAGGCTGGTGTGCAGTGGTGCAATCTCGGCTCACTGCAACCTCCGCCTCCAGGGTTCAAGCGATTCTCCTGCCTCAGCCTCCCAAGTAGCTGGGATTACAAGTGCACACCACCATACCCAGATTTTTCTTTTTTTTTCTTTTTTTGTATTTTTACTGGAGATGGGGTTTCGCCTTGTTAGTCAGGCTGGTCTCGAACTCCTGACCTCAGGTGATCCGCCCGCCTCAGCCTGCCAAAGTGCTGGGATCACAGGCGTGAGCCACTGCACCTGGCTGAAGATCATTCTTTAAGTCTTAAATAGAAAGTGACCTTTTCCAAGAGGCCTTCCCTGGCTAGACAGGCTTTCCCAAGGTCTGTGCTTTCCACTGTATCCTATGTGAACTCCCATTCCATGTATTTATCTTGTTCCTTCGTTTCACTTGCGCTCTCTGCTTCTTTATACTAGAGGACAAACTGCAGGAGAACAGAGCCCTGGTGGAGCTCTCAGAGAGTTTGCCCCCTAGTAGAAATAAGCCGAGAGGGCAAAGGTCTGCTTCCTGCCTTGCTATGCACTCCTCCCCCTGCCACCTAAAGCACAATGACTGTCACACAGCAGGCACTCAGCAGATATGCGTTGAATGGATGAATTACTAAATCTAAATATACCATGCTATCCTTCCATTGAATAAAAAGCTAAGAAAAAAGAAAAACTCACTCGAAGCTATAATGTAACAAGTTATAAATGCCAGAGTGATTTGCAAATGCACATGACAAGATCAGTTACAGAAATGATGCATCTAGGCTTGGAATTCAGGCATCAGAAATTGATGTGGGTTGAGGACTGGAAGAGATTTTCCCTTATACGTCGCAAATGACCTGAGAGGCCCACCCTGCCCTCTACAAGCCATCTCAAATAATGTCAGCAAGGTGGGATCCTTAACTTTTGACTTCTTGAACTTCTTTTTAATGCCACTCACTCCCAGTGCCAGGTGCAAGAAGAAAAGTAGGTACTAAAATTGTCTGCACGCTGAGCTCCTCCACCCTGGACGACTCTGAAAAACCACTTGTAAGTATTCTATGTTAACCACAGTTCATAATTTTGTCACAGGTGTTTGACTAAAAAGGGGACAAAGCCTTTTAAGATAGTACACCCATATTATGTCATTGTGTATATTCCGGACCACACCTAAAAGCTGACAAAATCTTTTCTTCCTATGCCATGGCAACCAGGAGAGTTAATGCTGCATGATTTTGCTAAGAGCATCCTATATGCTCCAAAATGTTCGCTTTCACAAAAAAACATGTTAAAGTAGAATTTTAACACAACTTGTCATAAAAGCTGACACTAGTACACTGGAGAGGAAACCAAATGACATGAGTTGTACCTGGCAGTTCAACAGAATATAGGATCAATACTCTTTGTAAGGCAGCCAAAGCATTGGTTAGAAGTTCAAGTGAGGAGGATGAAGTGAATGAATATTCAAAGTATACTATACCAAATGATTTTTCTATAGTTATAAAAAAATCATTAAAATGCACTAAGCTTCACAAAAAGCAGCATAGTGAGGTGACACTGGTGCCAATCCTGGTTTGGACATTAATTTACTTCTTTTGTGGCTTTGGAAAAGTCTTGCACTCTCTCCGAAACACATTATCAGGAGAAGGTTTAATGAATTCAATCATCTCAAAGTTTTCTTACTAGTTGACATTCTTGTTGAGTCTATGAATGTTTCTGGACACGCATCTTAGGTGGAAAGACACAAAGAAAAGGGTGAACTCACCTCTACCCTGCTAATGATAAAACAAATGCAATGACAACTGTCGTCTTCTAGCAAAGACAAAGGTGTGGGGTGACTATACACTGGGGTTTGTTGAATCTTTTCAAATGAAGTTGTTTCTATATACTGCAGGAGGGTGAGTTGATGTAGTAATTACCTGTTACTCTTGACAAGTAAGGTAATTAATGTAGCAAAATACCACTGCAATGTGTGTAAATTTAGACCACCATAATTAAAGCACCCGTCTGTTCAACAAACTGTTCAATTAAGAAAAAATATTGACGGTGTACGTTTTTTGAAATTAGAAAACGTATGGAATGAATGAATCTCCCTTGGTTGACATCCGTTTCTAGAATGTGTTCTCAGCAGGGTGCATCCATAAAGGGTATATAATGGAGTAACTTCCACTGAAACACAGAAGTATTTTTGTACATCTACTATTAAGATAAGAGTCTCCTGTGGAAGTCTTTTATTTAGAATTTGCATTCTGTAAAACCTACATCTGGGCCATGTGTGGTGGCTCATGCCTGTAATCCCACCACTTTGGGAGGCTGAGGCAGGCAGATCACTTGAGGTCAGGAGTTCGAGGCCAGCCTGGCCAACAAGGTGAAACCCCGTCTGTACTAAAAGTAAAAAAATTAGCTGGGTATGGTGGCACACACTTGTAATCCCAGCTACTTGGGAGGCTGAGGCAGGAGAATCACTTGAACCTGGGAGACAGAGGTTGCAGTGAGCCAAGAGTGCACCACTACACCCCAGCCTGGATGACAGAGCAAGACTCTGTCTCAAAAAAAAAAAAAAAAAAAACCTACATCTGTCAGAAAATGAATTCTAGGAGTATCTGAACCCCAAAGTTATTGGAGGTAGCAAAAAGGTGAGAAATAATTATTGTGCAAGTATTCAAGTAACTATGCCTGTCCCCAGCGTATCATAACCTGAAAGTACCATTATCTACCTGCCAATTTTAAAGAGCTGGAGACACTGAACACACAATGTGCAAATAAAATAGCTGCAAAGCACCTGGTACTTTCTGAACAGATAGGCAATGGTATGAAAGTTGGCTTCACTACTCTTTTATTCTCATTCCTTCCTGTATCTACTAGCCATTTCCAGACCCAAATGTTAACATCTTGAACAAGAAGACTGCCTGGCCTTTCACTCTATAGCAAAGTGTATCTCCTTGCTACTCTAGATTTAGATTTTCTAGATTTCTAGAGTAGAAAATCTAGAATATCTCTAGCCACGTCAAGAGTTAAATGCCCAAATAAATTAAACGAGAACTACTGTGAGACTAAGAAGAGAAAAAAAATCTGTTACCAGTTCAGTAGAAAAGTGGTTACCTCTAAATTCATTCATAGTGGGTTGGGAGGTGGGAGGAAAGAACAGAAAAGAGCTTCTGATATCTACATGGTAAAGTAGAGAACTAAACAAGGGTTCTCGCAGCTCACTCTGAGAAGAAAACCCAAGGGATTCCTCTCTTAATTCTTCCACTCAGATAAACTCAGAGGAAGACACAACAAATTGGCCTGAGTAAAGAAACAGCTGAAATTCTGACAGACTAAACAGTGTGAGATGAGAAAGAGATGGTATATGATTTTGGTGTTATTTAATGATGTATATACACGTTTTGTTTTTTCATTTTTCATATTTTTGTATAGCATTCCTTACCTTAGGAGATGTAAACTCTAGAGGGGTAACTAAAAGGTAACTTCAAGTCAATTCTCAGCTTAACATCCTGAAATTAAGTCCTAAATGTTCCATATCTGAGAACTTGGATGTATCCCCAAGTAAAGAATAAAGAGTACAAGGAGGCATTCTAGACTAAAACACGTTGAGGAAATGAAATGGTTTCTCCAAGTCAAATACTCCAATTTCACACTTGGAAATAATAACAATGTCATTAAAAGACAAGGATGAAGAAATCACTGTTCTAGCTGTTGATATAAACAAAGCTAGACATCATGACTTTTACAAAATCAGATGATTCTCTAGAAGGAAACAGGACTTGGTAAAAGTCGCCTTAGAGCTTTCATTATATGGTGGCACTGGGGTGTTAACCTTTAAAATGAGCATTTTTCAAAAATTGTATGGTTTCAAAGGAGGCTAATTCTAGATTATGGTAGGGATGCATACATGAAGGGACATGATTTGGGGTTCTGATGTAAGATTCATGGACTGTAAACTAAAATTTCTGACTTTCAAATGCTGAAGAACCATCCGAAGAACCAAGGAAGGTCAATACTGTTTTTGCTCACAGGGTAAATTTAAGAGATGAAATCCCCACAAGCATCTATTTCAAAGATTACATCAAATGTCATTGATGGGCCAGAATAATGTAACAAAATATTACTGAACTATATATTTCACCTCCATTCCATCACGTGATCCTCACAAACCATTGGAGTAAGCTTAATTCCACCTTATAGACAAGTAAAGTAACGCCCAGAAGCAGCTACATGATGTGACTGAGTTCCCAAAAAGCTGCTGTACTGAAACAATTTGTTCTTCATGGAATGGGATAAATACTTGTCTCCACTGAGTCCATTTACAGAGAATATGTCAATGATGTGTTTGCCTTAATACTTACAGTTCAGACTTGTGTCTTAAAAAAATATATCTTAAAATTACCAGTGATACTGGCTAGTACCTTCAAAAGCAATGGTAGTATACATTGTTAAGATTAGAACAAAGATCTGGTTTCAAATTCTGGCTTATTCATTTAGTAGAAATACCAAATTGGAGCTTGTGGCCATCTGAACTTAAAACAGCGTAAGAAGCCAATTATGCCTATAATTTGCTTTGCCACAAAAGGGGGCTCAAAGGAAACAACACCATCAGCTTCAATTTTCAACTTTACATAAATCAGTTCTTCCTTTAACTTCCTCTTAGCCTTTTCCTCTTAACCCCTCGATGGCATCACGCCGTGGTCCCCTTTCATCCGACAGACAGAATCTGAGAAGCATGGAGTCGGAGGATGATTTTTACACCTCATGTACATTCTCCAGATGTAGAAACTGATGCAAGAAATTGAAAAAAGGTCAGGGTATACAACGAAGTGAAGATAAAGAATTATCACAATTATATCTATCATATATATTCATTTTTTTTTTTTACCTACAGAAACTCAAAAGTGAGCAAAATGCAAAATAGATCTTCATCTGTGTTTTATTCTCAAAATTAATAAAAACTGGAGAAAAAAACGAAATGGTGACTAGGTGAGCAAATGCAACTGAACTGACGTTAAGGTGTTAAAACGTGAGTCAATGTTTCCTTGGGTTAAGCAAATTTAAGAGAGTTCAGCGGGCCACAAAGACTCACTGATGCGAAGGCACCCAAATTCTGTCATACATGCGAACTTCAGGCATTACGGCCTCTTTACATAAGGGAAAATTACTTAAACTGAGTATTAAAAATACCAAAAGGTAAAATGGATGTTTAAAGTGCTGTTTACTCCCAGAATTAAATGTCCTCTAATATTTAACTCCAGCTTAGGCATTCAGCAAAACAACACTCGGAAATATTTTTTATTTAATCAGGTATATAAATATCATGTAAAGGAAATATTACTTTGATGTGCCATGTGCTACACTAAGAACTATTTTTACATAATCACATTCAACCAATGGCATTTGATAAACTATAATATTTTCAGCTCCTATAATGAGGTAAGAGCTTTTTCATCCCCATCAGCAGATGAGAAAACTGAGGCTTAAAATATTAAGTAACTCCCCCAAGGTCACAGAGTTCCTAAGTAGCTAAACCAGAATTTGAAACTAGATCTTTTTTCCCAACTTGGGTAATTATTTAACAACTATACTATCACACTTTAGAACATATCAGCTAATACGCCTGGTGTAAGGTTTCCTGGCTCATGTTGATACTGGAAAGTAATGCAACTTGAAAAAACAACTCTGTTTTAAGAAGCTGTTTTGAAATTAAGAACATCTTTTGAGCTGGTAACACGAACACATTATTTTTCACGTTACATTAATAATTGTTACCCTATGAACGCTATGCACAAATGCTTCCTTGATACTGAAGATCACATTTTCCTCAGAATTTCCACAGTTTTTGTCTATCAGAATATAAAGCAAAATATTAGATTATTGTGAACATCTAAATTCTTTCATCCCCCAGACATCTAAATTTATGAGATGAAGCCACACTGGTCCTGTGTTTTTTGTTTGTTTGTTTGTTTGTTTAACAGAATTTTGTGGAGAAATAACTCAAGGATCCCTTTCCAAATCGTATTCAAAAAGGGAATCAATAAAGGCCAAGGAAAAAAAAAAAAAAAAGCCTGTGTTTGAGATTTAACATCAGATGGACCAACACAAAGGCAGGCAAAAAGTGGGTGGATAAAGAGACTCTTTTCTGGGTCACTAGCTTCTCTTGTTCCTTTTGCCAGGGGAGGGGAAATACTAATATCAGTAACTGAGAGAACAATACATAAATACCTAAGAAGGTACCGCTTGGGAGGTAGATTAGTAATATACAGTATCATATACTATGATACAGTAGAGTCTGCTCTTATCCATGGTTTTGCTTTCCAGGGTCTCAGTTACCCACAGACAACCAGGGTCTGAAAATATTAAACGGAAAATTCCATAAATTTTCAATTGTCCACCATTCTGAGAAGCGTGAAGATATTTCTCCCTGTTCCGCTCTGTGCTGCCTGCATGAGTCATTGCTTTGTCCAGGGTCTCCATACTGTCTACACTAACTGCCCACTAGTCACTTAGTAGCCATATCGGTTATCAGATCAACTGTGATTATATCCCAGAGCTTGTGTTCAAGGTACCCTCATTTTACCTAATAATGGCCTCAAAATTGAAGAGTAGTGATGCTGGCATATTGTTAGAATTGTGGCCGGGCGCGGTGGCTCAAGCCTGTAATCCCAGCACTTTGGGAGGCCGAGACGGGCGGATCACTAGGTCAGGAGATCGAGACCATCCTGGCTAACACTGTGAAACTCCGTCTCTACTAAAAAATACAAAAAAAAACTAGCCGGGCGTGGTGGCGGGCACCTGTAGTCCCAGCTACTCTGGAGGCTGAGGCAGAAGAATGGCATGAACCCAGGAGGCGGAGCTTGCAGTGAGCTGAGATCCAGCCACTGCACTCCAGCCTGGGCGACAGAGCCAGACTTCGTCTCAAAATAAATAAATAAATAAATAAATAAATAAAGAATTGTTTTATTTTAAATAAATTAAATATAATTGTTTTATTGTTTACAAATGTAACTGTTATATTGTTTAATTTTATTATTAGTTATTAACTTATTTCTGTACCTGTTATAAATTAAATATTATATGTATGTATGTACGTATAGGAGAAAACATAGCCCCTACAGGGTTTAGTACTATCTGCAGTTTCAGGCATTCACTGGGGGTCTTGGAATGTATCCCCCATGAATAAGGGGGAACTATTTACTATACGATACTATCAGAAAAAGGAGAGAGAGTCATGGATAAATTGGCAAAATATTTAAGTTTTGGCTAACTTCTGGTCTCAGAACTTCTTCCTTTCTTTCTTCAGATATTTACTCCTTTGTAAAAATCAGTCATTCTTTCAGTCCTTCTTCCCTCTGCCCTCATCACTGATCTTGGCGGTTTTTAGTTAATGTTGAAAACTCTTCCTTTCACTGCCTCTCATTTCACTAATGCTCTATTTGCATCTATTTTTTCATGTTATCTGTGTGATGGCTGGGAGAACAACTGGGTAGAACAAGCAGACAATGGCAGTATTTCCTAAGGCTCCAGACTTGAACCTCTAAGATTTAGGTTGGACAGACATAGTAACAAATTACACTGGATCGCATATTTAGGAAGTTGTTCTCTTTCCAAGTCCACTTAAACACTTCAAATTATGTCAAAGACAAAGTCTCATTTGGGTCCTGGTCTAATGCCTAATACATGTTAAAGTCCGTTTTTAACAAAGCAAGAACCTCTCCAGCTCAGTTATCTTAGGTAGAAGTAGGCAACTGTAGACAGCAAGAATTTTATGCCAGGGTCAGCAAATTATAGTCCATGGGCCAAATCCAGCCTGCTGATAATTTCTATACAGCCCATGAGCTAAGAATGAATTTTATGTTCTTAAATTGTTGAGGGAAATAACCTAACGAAGAGGCAATATTTCATGACATAAAAAAAAATTACATGAAAATCAAATTGCTGTGTCCACAAACGGAGTTTTGTTGGGACACCACCATTCCCACTCATCTATGTATTTCTTCTTGCTGATCTGGGGCAATGTAGTGGAATTGAGTGGTTGCAAAAAAGACCAGGTGGCCTGTGAAGCCAAAAATATTTACTACCTGGCCTTTACAAAAACAGTTTTCCCACTCCTATTTACACCATTGTTCTGGCTTCATAATATTTATTTTAGGTAACCATCTAGCTGCGGCAACTGATACTATTTCTTTTAAGGAACAATGTAAAGCCTTCTTCTAGATAGATAGACTAATTTATATTCTAACAAGTGAGGGGATTGCAGGGGATATAGAAGCAAGTAGAGTATAGGTGGTTTTTAGATCAACATCGTGGAAAATACAAGCAAAATCTCCAAGAATGCCTGAGCATGGCAAAGTCTAAAGAATAATAAACCAAGAAGATGGGGCGGACAGGCAGGGAGGAGCTGGGATATAAAACTGAAGATTATGTAAATAAGACATCCAGATGTAGCAATCTGTCTTCCAAGGTCAGAGTGGAGTCAGAAATGTGGACCCCTAGTGGACAGAGGTCAGGGAGACTACCCAAGAGCATCAGGTTGGCCAGCCTCATCATGGTGAGCCACAGGTTCTAATTTTACATCCACAATACCCTGACACACTGGCCAAGAATTCCTAGTCTGGCAACTGGGAAGGCAGTAGATCCAAAACAACCAATGTTGTGTAAGTCAGGTAAAACAACAGCGAAGGCCAAGAGGCTCAGCATGAGCCTAGGCCAAAGGCTTCCCAGAAAATATGGCTTGGCAGGGTATTGTATCCAGTATAGTTTAAGAAGGTTCCCTTTGCTTTCTTCTCACTCTGATGGAAATGTTGTTTCTAAAATGCATTGAGCACGAAGCATTTCCGGCAACTTAGAATAAGTTCACATTACCATCGACAACACTTTCCACTCTTCAATGTTTGATATGCACAATGTTTATTTTTTAACAATGAAGTTTCCTCCGCAGTTTGACTAAACTCTTTTTAGACATTTTTTTTTCTTTTTTGCAAAACAATCTTATGGTATTGTGTTTGCCTCTCATTACTCTTACTGAATATGCATCTCTTCTGTGGCCTTTCAACCAAACAATTTTCCCCCAAGACAGAATTGTTTTTTGCTGGTTCCACTAACAACAATTTCTGTTGTTGAGTCATAGACGCTATCGTAGTGGTGTTAAAATGCATCATCTTTTTCTTTCCATATGATTAATGTTTTTAAAACATGCTAGTAAAACTTAAAACTTGCTATATCTGGAAAAAAAAGGGACTTGAAACATTGAATTTAAAATTTTGGAAATAAGACTAGTACAAATGAATGTCCTTTTTTCCTTTATCCACATCTGCACAACATTTGACCTGGTCATCCCTTCTTGCCATCTTAGGTAAATTACAATTAGTTTTATCTGCTATTGACTCAGAAATCTGAGACATGAGGTTCTCTCTCTTTTTTTTTTTTTTTTTTGAGACAGGGTCTTACTATGTCACCCAGGCTGGAGTGCGGTAGCACAATCACAGCTCACTGCAGCCTCAACCTCCTTGGGCTCAAGTGAGCCTCCTACCTCAGCCTCCCAAATATCTGGGACTACAGGGACACCCCACCACTCCCAGCTAATTTTTCTATTTTTTTTTTTTTTGTAGAGACAGGGTCCCTCTATGTTGCCCAGGCTGGTCTCAAACTCTTGGGCTCAAGCAATCCACCCACCTCAGTCTCCCAAAGTGCGGGGATTATAAGCATGAGCTATCATGCCAGCCCTCTTTTGTTTTTAACCACAAAGAACTCCTTTTAGTAAATTCTAAGCACTCCTACCAACTTAGATGCTAAGTTTCAGAAGATTCTACCAACATTTATTTGCTAAGTATTAATTCATAGGAAACATCTACCAAATTGCCAGTCAGAGCTCACAGACTAAAATGTTTATGACCAAAAGCCAAGGAAATTGACATTTGATTAACCTAAAAGTCTTATGCAAATAACTGAATTAACATTAGCCTTTAAAAATATGAAAACAGGCCCAGCTCACACCTGTAAATGCAATAATACTTCAGGAGGCCTAGGCAGGCGAGTCGCTTGAGTTCAAGGCTTCAAGACCAGCCTGAGCAACACGGCGAGACCTCGTCTCTACAAAAAATCCAAAATATTTTGGCTGGGCATGGTGGTGCATGCCTATAGTCCCAGCTACTTGGGAAGCTGAGGTGGGAGAATTGCTTGAGCCCAGGAGGTGGAGGCAGCATTGAGCCATGATGGCGCCCCTGCACTCCCAACACAGGCGACAGAGACCTGTCTCCAAAAGAAGGAAAAATGAGGGGGAAGAAAAAACAGATCAATGAAATAACCATTTAAGGCTGTGTCTCTAACATCTTTTTCTCTAAACCACTTCCAAACGGGACCAACTGACAAATGGGAAGTCATGGGATTTTGCAGAAGTTGATTCCACCCCAGCTCCAGTGGCGGAAACACATAGCCTAAAACATGCCAGCTAATATATTCCATCTCCCTGGCCACAGGGAGGGTGGTATGTGGCAGAAACAAGTCCAACTAGAGTTTCAATAACTTTTCTGAAAATCTTAAGAAAATATTCCCTTTCCCACTCTCCTACTTCACATGTTCAAGGAAATCTACAGCTTGACAGTTGCTAGGAATCATCTTAAGACTGCAAATAGGGCCACCCTGAAGATAAGCCAACACGAGGAAAAGCAGAGCAGAGGGAGAGATGGATCAAGTCTCTCCTGCAGCCTACCTACTAAGGACTTGCCAGTTACACTCTTTAAGCCTGCCTTTACTGGACTTTCTGTTGAGTACAACCAAACTCATCCTAACTTAAATACTGAAAAACACCAGGACAACATCTTCTAATCCTTTGATGGCATCTCCTGGGATTTGGGGATCCCAGGCCTTGGAAGCCACTGCTCTGATGAGAAATACATCTTATACATTTAGGTGTGGGTATGAGAACTTGAAAAATACCAATAAGGGTGCACTTCAAGCTTAGATGATGTTTTTCAGAGTTTTTGTAACCCCAAGTCAGGAACATCACTGTGAAAGCTGTGAAAGATAACACCATCAGGAAACTGCCTGATGTTCCTCATCTAATTATGAGATACCCATGCTGGCTGATATTATTATGGTAAACTGACATGAGAAGATGGGCCAGCTCCAGGTGGTCCTTGAACAGCAAATACTTTCTGCTAGCTCTGCATCAAACAGCACCACTTTACCCTTTCATTGGCATCCTTAATTTCTAGGGGAATGGGAAGAATTCATTATCAGAGAAGACTTGATTAAAGAATGGGATATAAAGTGTTAAACTTTACACAGAAGACTGGATAACCAATGATATAAATAAAATGCTGTGAGGCTGATATTTTGGTTTTTGGCTTAGGATTTAGGGCAGACATTGTTGGTCTAGTATCAGAAAATAAGTATCAATGAGAAAATGTTAGTATTTAGGGCATGCACTTTGAATCAACCTATTTGATTAAAGGAAAATAAATGAAAAGAATAGAGAGTGGTAGGTCCAGTCAAAATAGGTAAAACCCTAATATGTCTTTTTCCATGCAAAGTAGCTTCAGTTTTTGCTACACTTATGGGAGAGAGAGTGGAGGGAGAAAAGGCAGGGGTGTCTGTGCACGTGTACTTAACTGAAAAGATCATCATTTTACTAGTCAGCTCATCCTTGACACATCGCTTGAAACATGGAAGACGAGGCCCCCCTTGAACCTGGTTTGGAAGGAAATGGTGAGACAGAAAGAGAAAACTAAATTGCTGTTTTTAAGAAACATGAGTTGGTAACAGAAACCAGAAGAATGAGAGGTGAAAAGACAGATAAAAGAGGGTAAGTCAGGCAATTTGGAGGTCATGATGTATAGAGAAAGCGCTTCAGGGATAACTACGTATGTGCAAACATACAAGGCTGGCCGGGCACAGTGGCTCACGCCTGTAATCCCAGCACTTTAGGAGGCTGAGATGGGCGGATCACCTGAGGCAGGAGTCCCAGACCAGCCTGGCCAACATGGTGTAAGCCTGTCTCTATTAAAACTACAAAAAAATTAGCCAGGCATGGTGGTGTAAGCCTGCAGTCACAGCTATGTGGGAGGCTGAGGCAGGAGAATAACGTGAACCACCAGAGGTGGAGGTTGCAGTAAGCCGAGATCGCCCACTGCAATCTGGGCAGCAGAGTGGGACTCCGTCTCAGAAAGAAAAAAAAAAAAAAAAAAAAAAAAAAAAAACCAGGCTGTTAAACACCCTTCCAAATTTCTCTGATGCAAACTTCCTCCAATTCCCTAAACTTCCATGGTCTGTGTGAGCTGTGCGGAAGGAAATTGTGGAAAGAAGCTAATTTCTAACTCTGAGAGGAGAGAGAAAGGCAATTGAAAGAAGGAATATCAAGAGTTCTCTAACAAAAATCAACCATGAAAACAAAGCCTCCAGAAATGCTTGCTGCAATTCCCACGGGGTATAAGACAAAAGTTCAAGCCAATTTTATTAGAATCTCAAAAGTCAAAGTGACCTCAGTTGATAAATGACTTAAAGCATTATGACAAAGCTCTCAGTAATGTGGCCAATAGGAGACTCTCAGAAGAAACATGAACGATATTCTGAGTTGTCACTGGTATGAGGACCTGCAGCATTTTATCACATACATTTTCCTAAAACAATGATCACCAACTGTAAAGGGTTCAGGTGAATTTCACATCACTGGCAGTCTGAGTGATGGAGTGGGTGGCACTAAAGCTTTTTCATTTTAAGGTGTTCCAAATAACTCTAACCACTTAGGAAATGGCCATGTAAGGAATTAAGAAGTAGAAGCTTAAGGCTACTAGCATGGGAAGGCAATTTTTGTCAGGGTGACACATTTTCTAAACCTTAAAAGGAAATCACTTAGTGGTATCTTGAAAGAAAAAGAAACAGGGACTCTCTCAGCTCTTCAGTCAACAACACAAAACAGACTTGAGCAATAATACAGCATTTCTTTGGCTGTAAGAAAAACAAAAACAGAACACAACACAACATCAGTGACCCTGAAGTGTGTGCTGTTAACCTTCTCACTAATTAAGAAGGGGCACGGGAAAGGGAAGTAAAAAAAAATATATATATATATATTTTATATATATGTATATATAAAAAATATATATATATATATAAACTGCAATCCTTCATTGGCAAAAGCAATGCTTCTCATATGCATTTCAGCAGATGAATGGATTTGCAAAGGAGAGACATACCAACCCAAATGAAAAGTTAACACATTTACTGACCACACTTTCAGCCCTTATTTCACAATATAATGGTAATCTTGCTGAATTCTTTACAACTGTATTATAAATCACCTAACATTTACTAGAGCATTTAAAGTTGCCAGGCTTCTGTGGAGGAATGCATTTTGAGGGGTATAAAATTCTGCGTGTTGGCCTGAACCACACATACACACAAAGTAAACCCCATCTTCCCTCTACTGCTCTCAAACTGCAGCAGCATGGAGCAGAACCTGCCCCAATCAGTTGCTCTCAGGAGAGACTGACGCCTACCCTACCCTTTCTCTCCCCACTTGCTGAGGTGGGAAAGGCTCCCAAGAATACATATGTGAGCATAAGAGAACAGCGCATGCTCCGCATGCTCATGAATAAGATACATATACAAACACACACAGTAATACATATGAATGTATATAGGAATACATATATAAATATGTACATGAATATGTATACAAACATGAATATGTATAGGTATGTGTCTGAAGCATGGCCTACAAATCTGTCATCTCCAATGTGCAGAAAGATTTTTCTTTATCTCCTAAGACAGATTTGTATCGTGGTCTCCTTCTCCAGCCGCTGTCTTTTCCCCACACCTCTCTAAATGTACCAGTCTCGCTCTTTCTACTGGCTTCTGTGGCTTCAGATCCACATCTCCAGCTCTGTCTTCCTAACCTCTAGTTCAATGGGTATTTCATCACCTTCCAAAAGACTCTGCCTGCACCTCAAGCCACATCCAAACCTCAGCTCATCCCTTCCCAGCCTGTCCTCTCTCCTCTTCCGTTAGCAAGGGCTAAGAATACCAACCCCATTCTCCCAATCATCTGTCTTTCACACCAAGTCCCGCCCAAAATGTTAAGGATTTGGGGACCTCTCCATCACCGCCTTTCCAATCTCATCAAACACTCAACTGCAGACTGTAGTTGCTGCTCTTCAGAACATCAAATTTTCTTCTATCTGGGCTCCTCACTTTATTGCTTTAAAATATGACAGATGAATTATCCCAGAGCACAGTTCTGACCAGTGACTCCTCTGCTCAAAAATCCCTGGTTGTGCCCACTGGCAATAGTCAGTCCTCATAAGGCTGATTCTTAAGCCACAGAGTCTAATATGAAATCTTGGCTCCATCTGACCATTGTGTGCCCAGGGTAAGATCACACGACTTTTCCAAGACTCAGTCTTCTCATCTCTATTAACTACGGATAATAATAGAATCACTGGCCTGTGCGGTGGCTCATGCCTGCAATCCCATTACTTTGGGAGGCCGAGGCAGGCAGATCATGACATCAAGAGATCAAGACCATCCTGGCCAATATGGTGAAACCCCGTCTTTACTAAAAATATAAACAAATTAGCTGGGCATGGTGGGTGCGTGCCTGTAGTCCCAGCTACTCAGGAGGCTAAGGCAAGAGAATCGCTTGCACCCGGGAGGTGGAAGTGGCAGCAAGCCAAGATGGCGCCACTGAACTCCAGCCTGGTGACAAAGTGAGATTCCATCTCAAAAAAAAAAAAAAAAAAAAAAGAATCACCTTCCTTGGAAGCGTATTAGCAGTAAAATAATACAAAGAATTTTCAACCACTAAGCTTGATGCCTTGCCCACAGCAAATGTTATCTGCCATTAGTATTTAATATTAATATTAATTAATGTTAATGAATTCTTTACTTTTTAACCCTGAATTTGAGGTTCTCCATGATCTTACATCAGCTACCTTTCCAACGTATTAATATTTTCTCTTTTCTCCTCTATAAGCTCTGTGTACCAACCAAAGGAATTGTGTGTTGTTCTGAGTACCGAGATTTTGAGACTTTGTTGCTTATTCACCAAACTGCCATGAACCAGAAATCCCCTAACCCAAATCTCTAACATTTATATTTTCAGCAAGCTCTAGCTTAAATTCTTCATGAGGGTAACAAAATGTTTTATTTCTTTTGACACTTTATTCCTAAGGACAGAATTTAAGTTTGAATTTTTGTTTTTTCAAAGTTGCCTACATAAACATCAGAATAGGGCAGGAGGTACCAGAATCAAATGCTGGTCTCATGCACACAATGGGGCATAGTGCATCTCTCAGAACACAAAAGTCTAAAACTGGGTTAATAACTTTATCACCTTGAAGTCTTCCACCATTAGTTAGTAAGCATATCGCCTTTTCTTGGTTAACTCATATTATATTGCTATAATTGGAATAATTAATGATTTTATAGCTAAGACATCTAACATTGTATTTTTCCTTTTCTCATTATAAGTAAGGATTTTAGATGTTTTAATGAGCCATCATAACAAGTTTTAGCTATCAGTGAAACCACTTCATACCTAAATGACTTAATATGATCTGTAATCTGTCTCTTTGAATTCGTATCTTTTCCATAAAAATGTATCTTCTTGCTGTGCAGTATCAACGAATGTGTAACAATTCTTAAAAGCGATATATGCATGTGTGATGATTGCACATTATAAACTCAATAACCACACCCATGTGTCATCTTCAAATAGTATTTATTAAGGAAGGACCCATGTGTTCATGTGGCATGACAGAAACAAAGTCGTTCTTCAATCCAGCTCCTATTTATTTCAATGTCTAATGCTCTTAAGAGAATGGGTGGTTCTCTGTTGTTGAAAAAAAGTTTGTAACTGTCAAAACAAGAAACTGACTTGGTTATAGTCAGAGGCTTGTGATGCCAATACCAAACCAATACCAGAACATATAATAAAAAGAAAAGTTCTGTCAATGTTTCCCGAAAGTCTGTTTATATGCATTACCCATATATCCAGCCAATTCAAAAGGGATGAAAAGTAAAAATTCTCTGCTGTAATACAGCCAATGCAGCCAGTGGATTTCCTTTTCTAACTTTATTTTTTTTAATGTCCTGTAGACTCATCGTAAATCATTTCCAATCTAATTCTCTGGCTTCCCAATTTTAACTGTCGGCCTTATTTAAAGAATGGCCTCTATATTTAACAGATTCCATATCCATTCTGAGAGCTAGTAAGCTAAAAAAGATGTTCTAAATGCATCATTCAACTGCGTGACTTTTTAAGCAGCTTAAATGTTAAACGGCCCAATTGTCTTACCTAGCAGTGATTTGAAAACTATATAAATGGCTTTCTACTAATGAAGAAAATTATAGTTTAGCGCACATTCCGAAGCTCGCCCTTCTAAGTTTCAGGTGAAACGTTTTTTATAGCCATGTATTCTCTAAATACACCCGAACATGCATTACTTCATCAACAACAAAAAACATAAGAATTCAAAATTAACATAAGTACAAATTTTCCTTTTATCTGAAGATACACATTGTAACACCGGTTATTATTATTTTTTTTAACCTGTTGACTATTAGGGCTTTTATTAAAATGAAAACTTAAATGAAGTTTCCTAAAGCACAAGGTAACACTTAGTTGCTTTCAAGGGTGCTCAAGGGAGAAAAAGGGAAGAAGAAAAAAATGTAGTGGCAGTTACAACAAATTAACAACATATAATAAAAATGCCATAAACATGCGGCATACATAATAAATCTAATCAAGTCTACAAGGCGGGCAGATAAAAATGATTAACTGCCACTATCCTTGAAAAGAAGAAAAATTTTGTCCCTAGCTATTCATCACAGCTAATGTTCTGACCCTAAATCTAACGTGTAGAGCGAATGGTCTTTACAGTAACACACTGTACCAACTAGAATGGCCTTTTCACTTCCTATTTTATTTTCTGAGAAATCAAGATAACAAAGATGTCAGAGCTACTTTTTAACTAAAGGTGTGGCTTTGGGGGGATGTTAGTAAAGGTTCTCAGAATCTTTATCTCTATTATTAGAAATTTTTGAATAACCAAAAAAAAATTTAGTATTTGTGTAATGATAGGACAAAAATATTGCCTATCTTGAGGCAACATTCCATCACTTTTTATTGGCTGACTGCATTCATTTCCTGATTCCGACATGGTGCAAATTCAGTGAGGCCTCCAATCAATTCGGACTCCACATGCTAAATCTGTAAGGGGCGGGTTATAAATTTCACCCAAAAGAAATGTAGGAAAACTGAGGCTTTCCTACAAGGGAGGTTCTGTGGCTCACAAAGGCCTGCATCACTTTCATGAGCACCACATGGGTTCCTCTTGGCATAGGATCATCTTGACAGGTAGCAGGTTTATGACTGCTTTGCTTTCATAAGTGCTGTGGCAATAAGGGTTACCTGAAGTGAGGATGAACACAATGACAGGTACAAAACAAATATAATAAAATAAGTTAAATAAGGTGGAAAAGAACTGAAGTGGTTCAAATGAGCAAACTCCTACTTGCTCCTCAAAGAAAAAACGAAGAGCTTTCAGAAACATCTCCTCTGAGAGATGCAAGAGAATGTGAGTAAATTACAACAATTAAAAACCATTAAAGGTAGAATAATTGAGAATACCTGTTTAGGTAACAATGACTTTCTTGAATGCCTCATAACAGAGGGTCTATTTTTAATCATTCTTTTTGCAAAAACTTGCATAATTTAACAATAATTGTGGATTTTTAATTTTTATACATCCACAAGAACATAAAGTGAAAACCATAAATTATACTGACTCCAGCTGTTAAATGTTGGCATTTTGTCTTTAAAAAAAAAAGTTCAAAAATCTGTTTCCTTAAACCAAGGAAATGTGGGAAAAGGCCATCCTGCCAGTGGAAACCTTCAGCAGCAGAAAGCTCGGGCTGCGGTTTCTTGCCGAGGCAGCAAACTCCACTGAAAGAGAAGTCGCTGCCAACTCAAATACTGTTTGCTTTCACACCCAAGAACAAACTGTGTGCATGGCGAAGGCATCGAAGGGCTCGGAGCAGCTGGAGCGGACTGCAGAAAGGTAACAGTAGTGTCAGAGCTACTGTAAACTGGTTCTCGCTTTTCTATCAGCAAGTTAGCATCCAGGAAAACAACGCGATGCCTTCACCTTGCATCCCAGCAGCCCTAAGTCAGGACCTACTGTAACTCAAAACCTCCTCTTTCCAAGTCAACAAGCCAAGGGACTTTTCAGAAAAAGAAAAAAGAAAAAACGACCCAGACAAAAGAAACACATACTTCAACAGTGGGATTCTAAGGGCCAAGAGGTTCAGGCTTGAAATGGAGTCACGAGGAATTTCCATATCTCAGTGCAACATGCAACCCACCTTCTCTGTAAGCAGGAAATGCAAAGGAAGTGTTCACTGCAACTTTGTAAACCAAAGGCAGAAAGCTCTGCCAAAGCAAATATCCTCACTGCAAGGCTTCTGCTTAAAAGGTCCTGCAAGTTACAGTTGTGCTTCATGGAGGGGCGTCAGTAAGGATGTGTGTGTGTGTAGGGGGGGGTCAGTGGGGGGGGGGGGCGCAGTCAATAATTCTATAGGAAGAGAAAAACAATCCAAATCTCCAAAAAGCGAAAGGTTTATTCCGTGATGACATTCTGTTTCAGTTTCAAGTAAACAAAGGCCAACTTCTTGTAGACATGGCACCATTGAAGGCCCAAGTTAAAAAAGGTTAAATAAGAAAGATTTTAAAATTTCCTTTGTGCATGCTGCTTTGAAATAAATAGTTCAAATTCTTCTGCAGTGCTGTGTAGGCAGGAAGGGAACAGCCCCCCATCTGAGACAAGCCTCACGTTATCAACACCTGCCTCCCCATGCCTGGCCTGTTGCAAATCCAGAATCAAACACTGTTAATTATTTGCAGAAAAAATAATTTTTAAAGTAAAAACTCAAATTGTTTCTTCAAAAACTCCTACTCCATCTAAGTTCCCCCTCCCGCTGAACATCATTACTTCAAAGAGCTCACAAAAATGTCATGGCCTCCAAACACGTATACGAAGGAAATGGTGAATGAATGGAAGATCTAAGTATTCTCCACTTGTAATAATAACATTTACCTAAAGCAAAAATATCACAGATTTCCAATTCTAGATTGGACCTTGTCAGGTTTCAAAATTAAGAGTCAACTTTATTGACTTCCTCTACTTTAAATTTAGAAACCTTTTTCTTACTGTCTTAACCACCCATGCCTACTTGCCCCCACTACAAAAAGTTTCATGGTTTAGACATAGGTTGAAAAATCTGCCTAACTAAATAAACAAAGACTGCCTTTCTTTCCAAATAAAAAGGAGTTTAAGAATTTGCCTCTCTGTTCCCCCAAGACACAATCATATAGCCAATTCTCCCACCTCCACCATGATTGATGTGATGTCTTTCCTTTCTTTCATCATTCCCTACCTTGTCTGGTCGCTGGTGAAAACCAGGAAGCCACAGACACACACTTCGGTCTTTTGCTTGTGCGGGCCTCAATTCTCCAATGCCAGGTTGCTGCCAATGTCCTTGCAGCCAATGGTAAACAGGCCACAAGGTTCAAGTTAACTGCAGAGCGTTACTACACTGAACATCTGGTCATGAATGAACGGATTGCCCACTAACTCTCAGCATTGGGCAGCTGATGAAAAATTCAACATTTTCCTTGTTGGCACAGTTGTTTTGGAGAATTCTCTAGAGCTTCCTGAATTATATTAAGAAAATTTCACTGCAGCAATCTATATCTGTGAGAACAGCTGGTGTTGAAAGGGATCTGCTGCTCTCTCTCTGTGCTGGGGGACTTCATGTTGGATCAGGACACTTTTACTACATTTGTCCTTGAAAACTTAGCCTTCGTTCAGGGATGCAGGGTAAAGCAGGAAAGACAGCTCACGGATGGTGGATTCCACACAGACGAACATCTTAATTCAGAGTGAAAAATCTATTACTCAGTTAAGAAGGTATTAAGATCAAAACAGTTCATTAGAAATAGACCTGTCTCTGAATTTTCTTTAGCAAATGTATCTAATCAAAATTATTGTTGGGTTATGAAATCAGATTGGTCCTATCAGCATGGCACATTTCCTGAAGATTTTCAGTAGAAAATAATAGTCCTTTATAAAACTCAACTAGATGCAATGTGTCCAAACATTACTTTTTCACCACATAACTGATTTTAAACGCAGCAAAGTGTTTTATTAAACCTAAGGGTGACACAATTAGAGCAAACCCGATGTAATATGTTATATTATACTCAGCACTGGAAGAGGTCACAGTGACAGAGGTGTCTGAGGCTTAAGAAAAGAAATTCTCTAAAAATATAACAGTCGCGTTTAAAGGAATTAACTTGTTAATGGATATACGTGATATATTATTATTCTTTTTGTTTAAAAAAAAGGAAGTGGTAAACTTAAGTCAAGCTAAATTTAGGCTATTATCTATGCAGCATAAATTTCACTTCTGTGTATAAATGCTAACTTGCATATTTCTCCATGGTAACTAAACTATGATTAAAACAACAGTGAAACCAGCCTTTAAAGCCACCTGTTTAACTAGGAACAACCTAATTTACAAAAATACTTAAACTTTGGAAATTTCATGGGCATCTATACCGTGCTTTTCCCAGGAGAAAGCTCACTTTTCCATGAACATATAATTGCAATGCACTTGGCCGAGGTCGCAATCATTCTTTTTTTAACTAGTGTAATTTTGTTCACGTATTGTTCATGCTAACATAAGTGGTATTTAAGATTATAAAGAATAAGACTCTAATAACGCTTTCCAAGAAGGAAGTTATTTTACCGTTTGGAAGGGATTAATTTACCTAGAAAGTATCTTCACATTTTACAAAAAGAACAAATGAAAAAAGTGAGAAAATTCCAAACTGAAATGACTCTTTGAGATGGCAAGTCACATTCAAACTAATTTTTGTATTAAGATAGCCTGGTAATTTACTAATGAAGAAGTGGGCTATTTTATTGGTGAAATTAAAGAAATAATTATAATATGCCTAAGAATAGTAAAAATGTAGGTATAAGCAGTATTTTCTTATTTAATTATAAAACATAAAAGTAGATTTGAATGTGAATCATTTTGAAACCTTAGAACTGGGTTTAGAATTTAAATACTGAAAACCCCATGAAGTTGAAGCATAATCATAATAGGTCAGGTTTGGTGTGAAAATCATGACTCATATTCATGACACATATTCAGAAATGCCTCATACTAAAACTTTATTATAATCAAAAATTGATCCTCAGTTTTTTTTTTTTTTTGGTCTCCTGGTCTTTACATGATGTAATGTCTAAGACCACATTTCACACTGTTAAGTAATGATGACTATAGAAGACTCATAATAAAAAAAAAAAACTCATAAAATGTCACAATTTATAATTTTATGTATACTTGCCTCTCTAATATCACGTACATTTGCGCAATGGATGCTAATTAGATAACAATGGTATTACTATAATGTCTATAAAACCTGCCTTTAAAACCAAATTCTGTTAAAAAATAGTCTTTTCAAGCTGACATAGCCCATTTCCAGGGTCATATTTAAAATAATTAGCACCATTGCTAGTAAATGTTCTAATAAAACTTGAAAATGATCTCTAAGCAAAATGCAAAATTCTCTAAAACTTAACAGGAAAGTCTTCCAGTAATCTGAGATAATCTTTTGAAGGGATGTCTATGAAATCAAAGAAGTTTTAACATTTTAAAGTTCAGATTCTCTAGGACCACTTACATGGCTCCTGAAAACTACTCTTGGAGAATCTGACCTGTGGACTCTCTTATCCCATCTGATTCTTTTTCATTTTTTAAATTTTTTTGTAGAGATGGGATCTCACTGTGTTGCCCAGGCAATGGTGCTAATTATTTTAAATATGACCCTGGAAATGGGCTATGTCAGCTTGAAAAGACTATTTTTAACAGAATTTGGTTTTAAAGGCAGGTTTTATAGAAATTATAGTAATACGACTGTTACTAATTAGCATCCATTGTGTAAATGTACATATTAGAGAGGCAAGTATACATAAAATTATAAATTATGACATTTTATGAGTTTTTTTTTTTTTTTAATGAGTCTTCTATAGCCATCATTACTTAACAGTGTGAAATGTGGTCTTACACATTACATCATGTAAAGACCAGGTCTTGAACTCCTGGGCTCAAGTGATCCTGCAGCCTCAGCCTCCCAAGGTGATGGGGTTACAGGCATGAGCCACTGCACCCAGCCCCATATACTTCTTTGACAACACAAATGTCTGCGGAGCAGAGCAAGAGTTTCTGAGAAGCAGATGGAAACAAACGCCTACACACCTGCATCAACAATGTCCACTAAAGAGCCCCAATTTCCAGGAGAGTCACCAGTTCCCCAAGAGCAGAATGTAAATTGTTCATATGCACCAGCCCAACTCCAAGGCAATCCAGCAGTTATTTTTAGAAGTCCAGGATTTTTGTTTTCTCAGAACAATGATGAGTCTTCTTTAGAGACAGGTTTTTAAAACCAACAGTCAACTCTCCTTTTTAAGCCTTCCCATATTTCAAGTCGAGTTCAGCTATGGGACAAAAAATCTAGAAGAAAGAATTCCATAGGCAGTGGTCATTTGTTCTTTAATACATCCCAGACCTTAGAAGAAAAGGTCAAACAGGTTATCCGTGAGTGTGAAGCAATGCCTAGGAACTAATGAGGGAAGCAGGTAACTATACCCACCATGAATTTGTCTGCTAGGTTTCTCCCAATATGATATAAAGCCTCTTCAATGGATCAAAGATACATTTTTATAATTTTAAAAATAGACATTTTGATAGATAAGGTGATCAAATTGAAGGATCATCAATAATAGCAACTTTGTATTTTGTATATGACTTTGCATTTGTCAGGTAGCTGCCATTTCATCATTATACCAACCCTTGTGTCAAAGGTAGTGTCAGTCTTACAGATGGATGACTGTGGAAAAACTAAATGGCTTGTCCCAAAACTGCTGGGATTTGTTTGGGGACTCCAATTCCAGTGCTCCTTTCACTATTATGGCTCTTAACTAAAGAACTGAACTGGAGGCTGGGCGCGGTGGCTCACGCCTGTAATCCCAGCACTTCTGGAGGCCAAGGCAGGCGGGATCACCTGAGGTCAGGATTTCGAGACCAGGCTGACCAACACGGAGAATCCCCGTCTCTACAAAAAATACAGAATTAACCAGGTGTGGTGGCGCATGCCTGTAATCCCAGCTACCTGGGAGGCTGAGGCAGGAGAATTGCTTGAACCCAGGAGGCGGAGGTTGCGGTGAGCCAAGATCACGCAATTGCACTCCAGTCTGGGCAGCAAGAGTGAAACTCCGTCACAAAAAAAAAAAAAAAAAAAAATGAACTGGATAATCCAGACAAAACCATCTACTTCCCCCTAGTTAATATCTGGAGACTGTTTCACTGATTCTATTATTTGGCTCGTGGCTGAACAGATTCCTAGTTCCCTTTTAGCATTAAAATAATAGGTAGAAAAACAAAGCTCGGTATCTTATGACCCTGGTTTCCCAAGTCTGTAAGATCAGGCCCCAACTAATTCTGCTGCCTTGAGTCTTTCTGCTCTCCATCTTGTACGCCTTTTTTCCGTTCCTCAAACCCACCCAGTTCGTGATATCCCAGGGTCTGAACACTAGTTGTTCCCTACGTCTGGAGTGCTTTTCTTCCAAGCTGCTCCTGGCTGCCTCCCTCTTGCCATTCAGACCTCAGCTCTAAAGTCACCCCCTCTAAGAAGCCTTACCTGGCTACCTCATCCACACTGGCCCAGGGGTACTCCTTATTCCATCATTCTGTTTTATTTCTCTGCACAGCACTTTCCTCTGATACTGTTCTTTGTTGTTTGTTTAGTATCTGTACCCTACTAGAATACCGGCAACACAACAGCAAGGTTCTTGGCAGTCTTGTTAACAGTTATACTCCCAGTACTTACAACACTGCCTGGCACACAAAAAGTCTTCAATAAGTAATTGCTAAATGAATGAATGAATCATATCCCACATCATATCAGTCTCCAATAATGTATCCTCCCTCTTCGTCATGTAGAGCCCTTTGATATGGTCAATGTTGTGCAAATTTCCTGTAATGAATGGGGGAGGTTGGTTATGAATGACTTAGCTATATTAAAATGTATTATAAATGCTCTGCAGATAAAAAAGACTGGCTTCTTTAATGATGTATCGAGTAAGAGGCATCTTTGCACCCACTGGGAAACATAGATGGGTTACAAAAATGCAGAGTTTAGTTACACAAATCCTTTCTATATTAATCAATCATCTAACATAAAAGAGAAGGCTGAAAGAAGAGCAGCTAGGGCCTCATTCAGGAGAAGGGATAGGGCAAAGCTGAGTCAAGTCTTAGAGTGCAGTGTATCTTGAACTTTGCCACCAGACTACACAGAACCTTGAGTGCTGGAACAGTAGAGCATCAAGGCAGGGGCAAGAATCCTGAAACTTTTGGAGCTGTCACAAAGAGCACGAAGCTCAGTAAGTGTCAGGTGCAACCAGGAATATGGTGCCCGATGATTGCAACCATACCTAGCAGAAATGGATTGCTCAGCTCTAAAACATGCACCTGGGATGTTAGTTCAATCAACTCAAGTCTAGGAAGCAGACACAGTATTATCATCTCCATTTGGTAAATGAGGAAACTGGGCTTGGAAAGTTTAAGTAACTGACCCAGTTGCAGAGCCAGGATTTGACCCAGGAAGTGAGTCAAAGCCAAGCTCTTCACCCACAGGCTTGTGTCCTGTGAGGACAAGCTTCCTACCAAGCACTAAATAAAGACTCCTAAAGGAGCCACGGTCAGCTAAGATCAGGCCTAAAGCAACCTACCTGCAAGTAACACAAATTTCAGTGAAGACTAACTACACAATGTATGGGGCCCATGGCACAATGAACAGTTGGGACCCCTTGTCCAAAGATTTAAAAAATGTTTAAGAAGACAGCAACAGCAGAGCCTTAAACTGAGCGTGGGTCCCTTTTAAGTGCCAGGTCTTGTGAGATTAAGCATGTCTCACACCCACGAATACAGCTCTGATTTTAAGTGTTTTATTTCTTCAAAACTTTACTCCCTGTACTTCAACTGCATTCATCTCTGTATAAGGTTCGACGTATGAGTCATAAGGAATATATATATATATATATATATATACACACACACATTTAAATGGAACCAACAGAGTCTAGGAGGAAGGGATTAGAAGCACGTGTACCTTTCCCACTTTATATTTTGAATTGT
>NW_012100432.1:3695710-3699169 GCF_000951045.1 Mandrillus leucophaeus
AAATCACTGCACTTTGTCTTCCTGCCAAAACTCCTCCTTTATCTAACTTACATCTTCATGATGAGATAGGAAATCACGCATTATGGTGGTGACAAACAATTGTAATTATGTCATTAGTAGCCATTTAGTCTACAAAGGTGCTCAAAAAGGAAATACAATGGAAACTAAGAAATATAGGGTAACACACTGATCACAGTTCTAATCCGCTTTTACTTCATGAGTGTAAAAAGCTGGCATAATTCTTGGGCACAGCAGGCAGTAATGGCATACCACTTTATGAACTATACAGCTATTTTATTCCCCTATCTACTTAAAAATAAAAAAGCATTTAATAGCTTGATTTAGACATAAAAGTTATTTGTGATGCCTCACTGATTATAATATTTATTTTTCAACTGTTCGTAGAAGTGACTTTCTGTGTTAGGAAAGAAACTTGAGTTATTTGGGTTTATGAAATTTAACAACCATATGTGTGTGTATGTATCTACACACACACGTGTATATGTGTGGGTATACAGGTATGTACATATGTGTAGGTGTATACATATGCATATGTGAATATGTATACACAAAACACATTCAGACACATCTCTAAAGGAGTCAAACAACTTCACAGTATGATACATTCTGTAAAGTTCCCAAGTCATGAAGAAACAAAACTACAAACCAGAAATTTAAGAAAATGTGACTACCCTTAAGGAAAGTATAAAATACCCTTTATTCCACCATCTCCCACCATACATTTTAGAAACAAGAAATTCAAGCAGGTTTCAAAATAAGCAGCTCTTTGGGTATACCTGAAGTTCTAAAATCCTATGCATTTCACTAAAGTCGATAAAAATCAACTCCCAGATTCCACACGGAACATAGTTCCAACATTCACCCAGACGGAAGCACTACTGACAACCAGGGTAGGGAACGGGGGTTTGCAACCTTTGATAACCTACAACCTTCTGAGATGGAGCATGATGAAATTTCCTCTTACCACATCTCAACCTTTGAAATGCATACACCTAAAATATGTAAGTAAAATGAATCCGAAAGCAGTGTGGTCAAACATTAGCAAGGGCAATTTTATGTATAACTACAGTCAGCCAATTCACTCTCCACACCTCTTACAAACCTTCATTTTACTGGGAAATCTTTCCATGAAACTCTGTAAATAACTCTACAAATCATTTAAAAATTTCTCCAGTTGTTAATTTGAAAACTATTTAGCAAACGCCTAGTATGTTCCACATCAATCTGTGAATCCCAAGATAATTAAAATGTAAACCCAGAGACAAAAAATTGAAACTCAAAACACCGATGCCAAATCTAACTAACGCTGTGTTAATAATTATGACCATTATTTCCAGATATATAAATTTTTCATGTAATAAGCTTTCATTTTTTTACCTTGCACTTGGCAGTGTATGTTTTCCTGGGAGGGTTTGGGGCTGAACCCATTAAAAAAAATTGGGGGCAAGTACGTAAAAAATGTTTATGTCACCATAATATTGAGGTAAATCTTATTGATATCATTACCTGGCTGATTCAACCCAGTGCTGGCATGAACACAATGAAACCAATTTTTTCAAAATTTTCATGGACTTAATCTAATAACCAGGTAGTTGGCTGTACTGGGTGTTTCTAAGGCATATACTTTCTGTTTTTATTAATTTATGTATAATTTTTTTTTTGAGATGGAGTCTCGTTCTGTCACCCAGGCTGGAATGCAGTGGTGCAATCTCAGCTCATTGCAACCTCCAAACTCCTGAGTTCAATCAGTTCTCGTGCCTCAGCCTCCTGAGTAGCTGGGATTACAGGCATGAGCCACCATGCCTGGCTAATTTTTGTATGTTTGTAGAGATGGGGTTTCACCATGTTGGCAAGGCTGGTCTTGAAATCCTGGCCTCAAGTGGTCCGCCCGCCTTGGCCTCCCAAAATTCTGGGATTACAGGCGTGAGCCACCGCAGCCGGCCAATTTATGTGTAATTAATGCTTCGTGTTGACTTGCATCTGAATACAGGACCACACATTTTCAAAAGATGCTTGGGAAGTAAAAGAAGCTGAATTTTTTCCCCATCATTTTTGTTTAAAAAGAGAACAATCTCCCATATCAATGATCTACATTGTGTTAGATGTAGAAGCCCCACCACAATTTTTTTGAGAAAAATTAGAAAGTGACTATTTCAGACAAAGAAAGTAATCTCCCAATAATAAACAGAGGCTTCAGGAGAACACATAAGGAGGAGGGAAGTCTACGTTTCATAAAAACAGAACAATCTTCAGTCAAATTTACCTACATGCTGTCAGCTTGCTTTTCTCTTCATCAGTCTGTCTCTTGTCTAAGATGAATCCTTCCGCACAGGAGTCTCCGCCACCCCTACTCAAAAAACTTTGACATTTAAAATTTTACTTTTTCTAAGAAAAGCTTATCTGAAAACTCACATGCTTCTCTAGTTACATATGAAAGAAACTGTACTTACATCAACATTATCTTTATTTATCAACTCCCCTGCACATTGCCCCCTGGGTACCAACAGTTCAAAAGTTCAAAAAGGGTTTTGAAAATAAACCAAGATAGAAAACAGGCACCAACTCCTATTTGGAACTTACATTCTCGTGCCTTCTAGCATTCTCTGGATGATGGATCAAGAGGAATGATAAAAGAGACAGAGAGAGAGGCAGCTGCCAGGGGAGGGTATCCATTGGTGTGGATAGCATTTCTCACACCGACTGAAAAATTCGTGTTGTCCCCAGAAACTGTCAAGCTAAGCAAGGGACAGATCTACATATCACACCTCAGGATGAGAGGCAGCAGCTGAAAGCCTCATTCACTCAGAAATCCTGCCTCTCTTTTATTCTTACATTTTCCTTGTTTTTAATGCTATTTTTATTTGGCTTCCAACATTCCTCTCTGGGTTTCTGTTAACCTCTTAAAAGGGATGTGGGACAGAGCACATGAACAGGTCTGTATGCAGGACAACCTGTGCTGGGCATCTGGAACTATCTCTGCTCTAGTGCTGCACTAATTGGTTGATACCTTCCTTCACTAAATCTTGTTACAACCTGCAACTAAAGACGAGGCTCTCCCCATTCAATCAATGAAGCGGGATCTCTCTCTTCAAACAGACAAAGTGAATGGACACAACACAAATTTGAATCTGTCTGTTATCAGACACCGGGGCCCAGGCAGCCGTTACTTCCTCCCTGGAGCACCCATTCAGTCTAGCTGGGAAACAGTTATTCTGTACATGGAGTTATCCCTCACCCCTACCCCCACCCCAATCCTGCTCCTCACCAGGCTCTAAACGCTGTGAGAGAAGGAATGGCACACAAACATCTTCCTCACTGGAGTGGTAGCAGGCTCTGAACTGGGGATCAAGAAACCTTAGTGAGTGCAGTTTACTGTCCTAATTCTACTTTCAGGTATTTACTCTAAAGGAGTTCTTGCACATGCCAACGACGTTTATT
>NW_012100432.1:3700110-3703518 GCF_000951045.1 Mandrillus leucophaeus
ATATATATATATATACACACACACATTTAAATGGAACCAACAGAGTCTAGGAGGAAGGGATTAGAAGCACGTGTACCTTTCCCACTTTATATTTTGAATTGTCTAAGCCATCAAGTGGCAGTCCCTGGAATTGCATGGAGAGAGCTTAGGAGGCAAAAACCCATTCAGAAGGAACCAGATCTAACTGGATTCCAAGGTTCTAAACGTTAAGAGGGTTGCAAAAGAGTCATCTACACTGCTCCACAGATTATGTGGACAAGCATTTATAATTTGGGAACGTTTTATCTGGATGGATTTTGCTAGTGTTTTCCAAGTGATATTCTGAATGTAGGTATTGTTGCCTGTGGTTCTTTGGACCGTTCAACAAATACTTTCTGAACGTACATTATGTGCCAGGGAATGTGACAGACCTTGGGGCCACAGTTTTTGCCTCTGCGGAACTTACAGACTGAACACCGGGAAATAAATGTTAAACAAATAATGTTACAAATAGACGTATAATTACAATGTATGGTCAAGTCTACAAGAGCTATCAAGTCTGCAGTACCATGGGAGAAAACAATAGGAGGACCCTGTATTTTCAGCTGAGAGGACAAGGAAGGAAAACCCCATCAAAGCTCTCACTGATTTCACAGAATTAATCTAGAAACCTTCGATGTCTTCAACGTATACTATTTAGAATAATTTCTCCATCTGCACTGGAAAAGACAGGAAAGTTCCTACGTCTAGTATAATTCCAGGTCCTAAGCTGTACAGACAGACCCAATCCTACAGTTTAACTGTTCTCCGTATAACATTTTACAGGGATGCAAGGGAAGAAGGGAGAAGGTAGAGAGAGGGAAAGAGGGAAGAGGCAGAGAGAGTGGGGGGAGAGAGAGAGAAAGGGAGAGGAAGGAAGGAAAACCAGAAAGATCACTACCTTCTGTCCACAGAATACCTTTTAAGATCTAACCATTTTCTTTCTTTATCCCCCTCCAAAAGCTTGAAAACACTTCGTACCACTCATAGCTTCTATCACTCCAATGTCTTAACATTATTTTAAAAGAGCTTTGTGTGTGCAAATAATGCTAAAACCAGAAATTGTGCCTCTTTCCTTAGAAGCATCTATCTAATCTGATTGTATATATGTCAAGTCGATGTGTGCAATATGTATGTCAACAGTGCTTAAGTAATATCTTGTCTCCACTTGCTTCTGATTTCTTTGAATTCTCATATTAACCACTCTCATTTTTTTTTTAAACAATGCTGGGATTTTCCCTCTTTGAGACTTGACAGAAACATAAGATATTTCAGTTCTTGCTATGAAGCACTAAGCACGCTGAAAACATCGCCAGCCCTTTAGTCTCATTAGTTTCCTTTAAACACCTACTTTGCTGGTATAAGCTAATGTGAACCCTTTTCACCCTGTTTAAATTCCAACATAAAATTTGTACACAACAATAAAACATGTGGCTCATTTGTCACGCTTCCAGGAGCAACTATGTCACTCACACCAAGAACCACGGGCTGCGTGTGCAGAGTGATTTCGCTCCCATTTCACATCACTCAATTGTACCTTCTGTAGAAAAGCTTTTAACAACCACATCTGGCCTTTAAGAAATCACTGCACTTTGTCTTCCTGCCAAAACTCCTCCTTTATCTAACTTACATCTTCATGATGAGATAGGAAATCACGCATTATGGTGGTGACAAACAATTGTAATTATGTCATTAGTAGCCATTTAGTCTACAAAGGTGCTCAAAAAGGAAATACAATGGAAACTAAGAAATATAGGGTAACACACTGATCACAGTTCTAATCCGCTTTTACTTCATGAGTGTAAAAAGCTGGCATAATTCTTGGGCACAGCAGGCAGTAATGGCATACCACTTTATGAACTATACAGCTATTTTATTCCCCTATCTACTTAAAAATAAAAAAGCATTTAATAGCTTGATTTAGACATAAAAGTTATTTGTGATGCCTCACTGATTATAATATTTATTTTTCAACTGTTCGTAGAAGTGACTTTCTGTGTTAGGAAAGAAACTTGAGTTATTTGGGTTTATGAAATTTAACAACCATATGTGTGTGTATGTATCTACACACACACGTGTATATGTGTGGGTATACAGGTATGTACATATGTGTAGGTGTATACATATGCATATGTGAATATGTATACACAAAACACATTCAGACACATCTCTAAAGGAGTCAAACAACTTCACAGTATGATACATTCTGTAAAGTTCCCAAGTCATGAAGAAACAAAACTACAAACCAGAAATTTAAGAAAATGTGACTACCCTTAAGGAAAGTATAAAATACCCTTTATTCCACCATCTCCCACCATACATTTTAGAAACAAGAAATTCAAGCAGGTTTCAAAATAAGCAGCTCTTTGGGTATACCTGAAGTTCTAAAATCCTATGCATTTCACTAAAGTCGATAAAAATCAACTCCCAGATTCCACACGGAACATAGTTCCAACATTCACCCAGACGGAAGCACTACTGACAACCAGGGTAGGGAACGGGGGTTTGCAACCTTTGATAACCTACAACCTTCTGAGATGGAGCATGATGAAATTTCCTCTTACCACATCTCAACCTTTGAAATGCATACACCTAAAATATGTAAGTAAAATGAATCCGAAAGCAGTGTGGTCAAACATTAGCAAGGGCAATTTTATGTATAACTACAGTCAGCCAATTCACTCTCCACACCTCTTACAAACCTTCATTTTACTGGGAAATCTTTCCATGAAACTCTGTAAATAACTCTACAAATCATTTAAAAATTTCTCCAGTTGTTAATTTGAAAACTATTTAGCAAACGCCTAGTATGTTCCACATCAATCTGTGAATCCCAAGATAATTAAAATGTAAACCCAGAGACAAAAAATTGAAACTCAAAACACCGATGCCAAATCTAACTAACGCTGTGTTAATAATTATGACCATTATTTCCAGATATATAAATTTTTCATGTAATAAGCTTTCATTTTTTTACCTTGCACTTGGCAGTGTATGTTTTCCTGGGAGGGTTTGGGGCTGAACCCATTAAAAAAAATTGGGGGCAAGTACGTAAAAAATGTTTATGTCACCATAATATTGAGGTAAATCTTATTGATATCATTACCTGGCTGATTCAACCCAGTGCTGGCATGAACACAATGAAACCAATTTTTTCAAAATTTTCATGGACTTAATCTAATAACCAGGTAGTTGGCTGTACTGGGTGTTTCTAAGGCATATACTTTCTGTTTTTATTAATTTATGTATAATTTTTTTTTTGAGATGGAGTCTCGTTCTGTCACCCAGGCTGGAATGCAGTGGTGCAATCTCAGCTCATTGCAACCTCCAAACTCCTGAGTTCAATCAGTTCTCGTGCCTCAGCCTCCTGAGTAGCTGGGATTACAGGCA
>NW_012100432.1:3707093-3717302 GCF_000951045.1 Mandrillus leucophaeus
GCGCCACTGCACTCCAGCCTGGGCAACAAAATGAGACCCTCTCTTAATCTAATCATAAATGTCTATCATCTGTGGAATGAATAAGCATAATTCATTGATAAATGACAGAATACTTTGTACATTTCTAGCAGCGTTCATGAGATCTACACGTCAACATGATACTTTTTTCAAAATCATGCCTGAATACAGCATGAAGTAGTTAGGATACAATATAGTTTGACACTAAACTTGTAAATGAAATACACACTCTCAGAAAAGGCTACCTGTGTACAGAAGTGTATATAAATGGAATGGAACGGGTACCCCAAGCTCCTGATGGAATGTGCTGCTGAGAAGTGGAAAGGGGAAAAGTTAAAAGAGATCTTAGGTGTTGCTGACATGTTTTATTTCTTTTAAATACATCTAGAAGCAAATAGGACAAGCTGCTAAGAAGGGTTCCTTCAGGGTGGAGGGGAAGCAGATGACTGCTAACCCTGTACATTCCTCTAACTTGTACATGTCTCAGGCTCTCCACTGAGTCCCCTCCCTGCCAAGTGAATTCTGAAGATGGTTTGAAAAATCCCTCTATCAACTAGGTTGTCTTTTTACACATATTTAGCCAAGTACCCTCTTCGTCAGATAAGAGATTTTATAAGCAAAACTAAATTAGTTTCTCAAAAGAGGAAGTTTAGTTTTTTGTTGTGTTTTTTCTATTTGGTAGAAATATCATAACCCCGATTATCAAGTGATCAGGAATAGTGAAGCTGGATCTTCTCCAAGTCACAAAATCCTCGTGTGTTCATGTGTGGCATGTACATGTCTTCCAGTCTGATGTAGTGAAGAACACAAACTGTTTTTCACAGTTCTAGCTGGGGCTAGGAGTATGGAACCCTGATTTAACAAAAAGCTCTCCTGGATCTCTGAGCTGGAGATGGTGTTTTCAAAAAGCGATGTGGCTCATCACTGAAAGTTTTCAGCGTAACGGCTCATAAATGGTGAAGAAAGAAAGGCAACAGAAAACCGAGGGAACAGTTTCAAGATTTGGACTGGGATTAAAGGAGGATTACTGATGTGAGAGGTGTGTGTGTGTGTGCGTGTGTGTGCGTGTGTGTGCGTGTGCGTGCGTGTGTGTGTGTGCATGTGTGTGCGTGTGCATGCCCTATGTTTATAGGAAAGAGTTTAATTCTCTCTCTGATAAGAATAAAGGACCCGGCCTGGGCACGGTGGCTCACGCCTGTAATTCCAATACTTTGGGAGGCCAAGATGGGTGGATCACTTGCACCCAGGAATTCAAGACCAGCCCGGGCAACATGGTGAAACCCCATCTCCACTAAAAATACAAAAAAAATAGCCCGATGTGGTGGCAGGCACCTGTAGTCCCAGCTACTTGGGAGGCTGAGGTGGGAAGATTGTTTGAGTCCAAGAGGTGGAGGTTGTAGTGAGCCAAGATCACACCACTGCACTCCAGCCTGGGCAACAGAGCAAGACACTGTCTCAGAAACAGCAACAACAACAAAAAAGTAAAGGATCCAAGAAATGATAGAATTCCAAATATGATAAAACTGCCCATCAAAATAGATGGCATGTGAAGAAAAGAATGTAAAATTCCTTTTTATTTGCTTTCAATAATATTAACATGAATGATAACAAAAAATGTCTTTCTAAAACAAAGAAGACATATGGCGATGGCCTACAGATAATTACCTTAGAGGAGGGGATGGGCAATGGAGATCCCCGTGTATTGGGTTATTTCTTTTTTTTTTTTTAAGATGGAGTTTCGCTCTTGTTGCCCAGGCTGGAGTGCAATGGCGTGATCTTGGCTCACCACAACCTCTGCCTCCCAGGTTCAAGTGATTCTCCTGCCTCAGCCTCCCGAGTAGCCGGGATTACAAGCAATGCACCACCATGCTTGGTTAATTTTGTATTTTTACTAGAGACAGGGTTTCTCCATGTTGGCCGGGCTGGTCTCGAACTCCCGACCTCAGCTGATCTGCCCACCTCAGTCTCCCAAAGTGCTGGAATTACAGGCATGAGCCACCAGGCCAGCCTGTGTTGGGTTATGTCTTTTGGAAACAAGACTTTATTGTTACTTTTGATACTATTAATTTGTTTCCCAAGAATCCCAGAGCCAAAGCACAAGTTTTCTTAGTGACACCTGACCAAGTTTCTAAAAATGTTGTACAAAGGCCATTAAGTAAGAAGAAAAAAAAAATAATTGTTGACTTTAAATATGCAGGCAAAAGTCACAGTAAATAACAATAATTTCCTTGGAATATTGTTCCATACAGCATTTCACAGAAATCCAGCATACAATTTACAAGAAAGTGCAGGCAAATTAATTGTATACTTTCACCTTTTCTTCTCAATTCACATATGAGAAGAATAACATTTTACCCCACGCAGAGAAGCCCCATAGGCCGCATAGGGTTTTGAAAAGAGACTAATCAATAGTATCAACTGAACCTGAGATTAGATTAAACGGCAGACAGAGGCAAACAGCCTATAACCATTAAGAATCCTCATTCCCATGGCTTTCAACCTCCTTTTCCCTGATGGCAGGCAACATGGCAATATGGTTTATCATGCAGAGACTGAATCCAGTACAAAATGCCACCCCCACCCCAAGGACTGACACTGGTAATGGTTTGTGAAACACCTCCAAAGGTGCCGCACCAGCGTGCAGCCACCAACTTCCACATTTCCATACATCTGCCTTGCCAGCCTTTACGTGGAGGTCTTCCAAAGACAAGGGGCAAGGAGGCATGGCCCCAGACTCACAGTGAGCCTTGGGTTCAAGTCCAGGTTCCCATGTTTAGTCTCTATGCGACTGTGGAAGAGTGGTTGACCTTTTCTGATGCCTGCCATCCTCCCCTATGGAAAGGATATAGTATCAGCAACTACCTCAGAAGGCAGGTGTGAATGTAGGGTGTATAAATTAGTTAGCCATACATCAGGGTAATCTATATTCTGTGCATCCAAATCATCACCTTAAGAGTAAAAACAGCAGCTGCCATTTATTGAGCAATGATCATGTGAGACACACAAAAGCCCTTTCACATTTCTGGACTACACCACCCTGGGTAGAAGTTCACAGTATTCCCAGTTTGCAGATGGAAAAACTGAAGCTAAAAGAATAATCTGCCCCGACAGCCAGCCAGGAGGAGGCAGATGTTGGCTAGGAAGCCAGGTTGATCTGAATTTAAAGCTTTAGGCCCTAAACCAGAGTTCCACGTTCCCGGCTGCACCTCAGAATCACTTGGGAAGCTTATAAAAGGCCAATGTCCAAGCCAATTAAATTGTAATCTCTAAGATTAAGGGCCTAGGCAGCAGTATTTTTTTTTTTTTGAGACGAAGTTTCACTCTTGTCACCCAGGCTGAAGTGCAGTGGCTCGATCTTGGCTCACTACAACCGCTGCCTCTTGGGTTCAAGCAATTCTCTTGCCTCAGCCTCCCGAGTAGCTGGGATTACAGGTGTCCACCACCACGTCTGGCTAACTGTTTGTATTTTTAGTAGAGATGGGGTTTCACCATGTTGGGCAGGGTGGTCTTGAACTCCTGACCTCAGGTGATCCACCCGCCTCGGCCTCCCAAAGTGCTGGGATTACAGGCGTGATCCACCACGCCCGGCCAGACAACAGTATTTTTTAAAGCTTTTCACTCCAACATGCAGCCTTGTTGGAGAACAACTGTTCCAGTCGCCATACCATACCAGACAAGTGGTCCTTCCCTGATGAATTAGTTTCATTTTGCTGTGTAACAAATTACTGCAAATTTAAGGGCTTAAAACAACACACATTTCTTATCTTACAGTTCTGGAGGTCAGAAGTCTGAGATGGGTTTCAATGGGCTGAAATCAAGGACCCTGTTCCTTCCAGTGGAGAATCTGCTTCCTCACCATTTCCAGCTTCTCAGAGCTGCTCACATCCCTTGGCCTGTGGCCTCTTCCTGAATTATTTTCGTTATTTTTTTCTTTTGTTTTTAATTGACACATAATAATGGTATATATATATATGGTACAGTATGATTTTTTGACACATGCATATCTTGTGTGAAAAGCAAATCAGGGTATTCCATTTTCAAAGTCAGCAACATTGAGCCAAGTCCTTCTTGTGATGCTATCTCTCAGGCTCTCTCTCTCTTCAGCCGCCTTCTTCTACTTTTAAGAACACTGGTGATTCTGCAGGGCTCACCCAGATACTCCAAGAAAACCTCCCCTTCTCAAGGGGGCAGGTGATCTGCAACCTTAATTCCATTTGCAATCTTAATTCTCCCTTGCCATGTAACATACCATATTCCCAGGTCCAAGGGATTAGGATGTAGAGCTCTTTGGGATGTGTCACTCTGCCTTCCACACCTGACAATTCTGCCTCCAGATCAGGATCACAGGCAAAGTGACACATTCTGACAATAACGTGAAAGTGGGTCTCGGTATACAAGCCTCCTGCTTGCTTTACAGTCTTACGGTGAGAGTATTTTACCTGCCCCTGCAACTTACGTACCAAGCACAGTGCTTGCAGCACACCAGGGGCTCAACAGATGTTTGTGGAGGGAAAGAAAGAAAGGATCTTGCATTTCTCCCGCCACAACAGTTTATATCAGATATGCTATCATGTTCAATAAGGAAAGAGATAACCCGGGCTGTTTCTAATTGGATAGTCACAGGAGAAATTTCTGCTTGATTCTAAATGCAGCAACTCCACTCTGTTTCTTGCATTGGGAACGGCACGCCACCCATTCTCCCTAGCACACAGAAGCCTGCATCTAATTTTACAAGAGCTTGAAAGTAATATGTCCTCTAACTTGAATTTTCTTTGCCAGTGGCCACCACAAAAACAAATGACTTTCAGTAGTGTGTGTTTCACTGGGTTTGTGTATTGGGTTGTTTTTTGGAGGCTGGGGATGGGGGGGTGGCGGGAACACACATTTAAAAAATCATGCTTCTAATCCTTAAAAAGACTAAAATAGTTTCATCCTTTCATAACCTGTCATCACGCATGTTTTTCTAAAATTAAACACATATGGCTCAAGCCAGAGTTACATTATGCACCATATTATGTAATTATCTTTTCAATTTATTACTCCTCAAAATAGAAAAAGATTAGCCCATGTTTCTTAAGTCTGAGTAAACATATGGCCTGAGGATTGTAAATGACATCCTATCTTTAAAAGAAGTTCCAAGACTAAACAACATACAATACTCCCTTCGGAAAGGCCATATGTGGTATCAGGGTTGTGAGATACAGAAGAACTGTGTCTGTCTGTGTGTGTGTGTGTGTGTGCGTGTGTGTATACATCTTTTTGCTTTCTGGCCATGTCTTTGATGCCGTGAAATATTCCTGCTGGCGGATCATAAACAGCACAAAAATAGGGACCAAAAAAAAAAAAAATCTCCATTTCAGCATTTCCCATTAGCCTAGTGCACTTGAGTCCTGTTTCATCCATAAGGAAAAGGTTCCCAGTCATCTGGGTGTTCGTACAAGAATTATCTTTCTCTCTACAATTCAGGGGCTTTGTACCCGCTTCCTCGGCAGCCTGTGTATATCCCATTCTTCATGTTCCCTGGTGATTTAAGACCTCCTTTGAGACCCTGTGCTTGATCACTGTCCTTTTCTTCCTTGTCAGGAAAGAGAGCAGTCAAGCAGGGATCCTCATCGCTGCCAACGACTCCCTTCCCTACAACTACATTAAAGTTATTCCGGAGGCTCCCAGCAGTGTGTGGCTTAGTTAAGGGTCTGACAACGTCCCTATTATCAGAACCTTTCTTCAGGGGGGTTTGCAACTCGAAGACTTTTAATTTGCAACAGGCGGAAATTTTTGCATGGGGCTGCCAAGCATAAAGGAAATATTTCAGAGGCCATTCAAAGTGAAATCAGTTTAATTGTTTATTCCGTATTGAGGGATATCAGAAATGAAATGCTGTGAGTGGGTTTCTGATGCCTTTATGCTCCTCTTAACTAGAAAGGATGGTTTTGAAAAATAATTTTAAAGAAAGCCAAGCAAGTTGAAAACCAGCTAATCAGGCTCGCACACAGCCGTTACCATGCGTACATTCACGAGGTTTTTAAATATACATTGTGCCATGAACGTCCAGCAGGAATTCATGGATTTCAGACTTTTCTTCAAGAAAATATCATTCCCAATGGGCTGATACCAACAATTGCCAATGGTACAGCCAAGCAAATTTTAGGAACAGAGCATCTGATAACATTGTATTGACTAAAGCGGAACCATTTAGATGAGATAGTAAAACAGTTCGCGGATGGTCTGCTCTGCCATGATGCAAGAGTTTCTCTTTTTCACAGCATAAAGGCAATCCTTTTCATTTGCTCTAAATGGGTAAGTAGAGGCAAGGGGCAGCAGACACCCTCTCATAACCATTCCACAGTGCAGCATATAGATCCTGGTTTTTAATTACTAGGATGAGACTACAGTCCACTAAAAATAAACCACTAAGTTGGCTAGAAAAAGACATATCTTAGAGGCAGAATCGATGAACAAATCTTTTGGGCTACATCCTATGTTTACTGAATCTTTGGAACCAGAAATGCCACGTTTAGCTTATTTAGCACCTCATTATTTAATGCAGATCAATGCTGACATTCCCCCAGAGAAATGTATAATAGTCCAATCAGGAAGGAATATGAAGTGCAGATTAACGTGCACAGCAGGTTTTATCCTTTATGAGCAGGCTCTCACTGCTGGGCCTTTGCACTTGCTGTTCTCATTCAGGAATGCTCTTCCCTCAAATAGTCTCATGGCCCCCTCAGGTCTGTCTTTTTCTTTCTTAATGTTCCTAAGTAAAAACAGCACATTCCTCACCCACAGTCTCCATTTCTTTATCCTGATTTATTTTCTCCATGCCACTTACCACCAAGAGAAACATTATATATATTGTTTGATTTGTTTCCCCATCGAAGATACAAGCATCATGAGATCAGGGAGTAGTTTTGGCCACTGCTGCATACTAATAATCTGTGAACTAGTACCTAGAATGTAACCAGCACTGAGATATTTACTGAGTAAAGAAATAAACAAGAGAATGAATGAATGAATATGCTAATACAACCGCCTCTGTATCCTCTTTGGTAGGCGGAAGGCAAGAAGCACGCTAATCTGTCTATGGAGGCAAAACTGCACTAAGACTCACCTATCTTTTTGGAATGAAGAATGGCTTGAATCTAAGTTATTTACCTTGAGGGAAAAAAAAAGCTATTTCAGGCTATTCTGACATTAACAGTGAGAAAATTAAAAACAAAAAACCTGGAAGTAAAAGTAATATAGTCCAGCAGTTAGGGGTTTTAACTCTGGGGTTAAACTGCCTGGGTTCAAGTCTCAGTTCCCCTCCTTAAAAACAGTGTGCTGTAATCCCAGCACTTTGGGAGGCTGAGGCATACGAATCACTTGAGCTCAGGAGTTTGAGACTAGCCTGGGCAACATGGCAAAACCCTGTCTCTGCTAAAAATACAAAAAATTAGCCAGGTGTGGTGGCATGTGCCTGTAGTCTCAGCTACCTGGGAGGGTGAGACTGGAGGATAACCTGAGACCCAGAGATCAAGGCTGTGGTGAGCTGTGATCGCACCCCTGCTCTCCAGCCTGAACAATAGCATGAGACCCTCTCTCGAAACCAACAACAACAGCAACAACAAAACAACAAAAAATAGTGTGGCGTGGCCAGTTATTTCACGTCTCTCAGTGTCAGCTCCCTCACCTGTAAAATATGGCCAAGAACAGGACTTAATCACTCAGAGTTTTCAGGAGGATGCAATAAGCTACTTCAAATAAGCACAGTGCCTGGTATAAGATAATTGTCACAACATTGTACCTACGAGTTATTTTCCATTTTAAAAAAGCAAATATCTACCAGACTGAAGATTCTGAGATATAGAATCAGAAAAGACTCTGATCTTTTGATATTTTTTACTGAATCAACTGCCCACAATTTTTTTTAAGTTAAAAAGTCTGTTTCCTTATTGGAGCTAGTTAGTTGTAACATTTATAGATTTCAGGTGGATTATTATCTTTGTTTCCAACTTTTTTTCTATTCCAAGAAATTATGGTATGCTTCTAGTTGTGGCTTATCCTTCCTGATGTAATTTTACTTACTTGCAAGAGGCACAACCCTCCTTCATTCACGATAAGCTGTGTCCTTATGATTACGTAGCTAAAAAGGCATCCACGGGTTTTTTAAATTGTACGCACACATCGTATCAATGTTTCATGTGTCCTCTCAAAGGAATTATGAAACAAATATCAAGCCTCGCTTTAATACATTTTTTTAAAATTTCCCCAAACATTGATTTTACGTTTCTGATCTCTTAGAGGGATATATCACGGAAGAATCAGGACTTCAAGTGGAATAGGCTTTGTTCCATAATACCTTACCTTTTCAAAGTTGAAAGACACATCATATTTTTGTCCTTTGTATAAAAAAGCAACAAATGTCTTTTTCCCAGAACAAACATTTTTCTATGGCTTTTCTTAAGAATGGCTGGTATTTGTCTATTTCCTCGCCTACTTCTCATGTTAGAAGCTGACTAGAAGTATGCCTTATCACGTGTGGCTTCATACATGTAGTAAAACAGACAAACAGGCAAGCCATTTACTCCCAAAGATGCTGATTATTAGGGCTTTCTTTAGGAGCTCCAATGTTAGTCATGTGCAAAGATGTAACTGAATTAATCCACTCTCTATGGAGCACAACAGGATGTAAAATAACTTTTAAATTCCCATATATGAAATATCCATGGTTATTACCCTTTGACATCACACAATATGTAGGACGTCTACAAATTTGTAACCCCTAACTCCGTTCACATATTTCTTTTGCATCTGCTCCAGTTCCCCCTCCAGAGTGGACGAACCTGTTGTGGACTTAAACCAGAGGTTGAATGGTCACGCGTGCGCGTGTGTGTGTGTGTGTGTGTGTGTGTGTGTGTGAGAGAGACAGAGTCTCGCTCTGTCACCCAGGCTGGAGCGCAGTGGCGCAATCTCGGCTCACTGCATGCTCCACCTCCCAGGTTCAAGCTATTCTCTTGCCGCAGCCTCCCAAGTAGCTGGGGCTACAGGCGCCTGCCACCGCGCCCGGCTAATTTTTTGTATTTTTAGTAGAGACGGGGTTTCACCGTGTTAGCCAGGATAGTCTCAATCTCCTGACCTCATGATCTGCCCGCCTTGCCCTCCCAAAGTGCTAGGATTACAGGCATAAGCCACCGCGCCCGGCTGAATGGTCTTTATACCATGTCTTCTGATCACCTGATGCTGGCAGGTGGCAGGCAAAGCCCCTCATAGAGAAGGACCCATCAAGAGTGGCATCAGTTAGTCCGCTCCAGTGTGGCAGTGCAAACAAGCACCACTGGCTTTTGAATGAGGGAAACCTCAGTTCCAATATTGCCTCTGCCACTTAAAGCTCTGATCCTGGGCAAGTCACTTCATCTTTATACACCTCCATTTCTTCATCAATCATCTGGAGTAGGGGAAGCGGGCATCTCATCACCCATCCGCCGACTGAGATGTGGCTGTGTCAAATGAGATAATTTACATTACAAATCCCAACACTGTGACTAAAAATAAAGCCCAAAAGTCTCAAAAATAATGAAGAATGTTGTTATTACTATTAAAAGCGGAAGTGCTTCTAAACAGCAGTCACTGTGTCTTACACTACAGCACCTGTCTCCCCCTGCAGTCTTTGAAATGACCTCTGTTTTCTGGACAATTCATTCTTTTTCCTGTTTGGCAATCTATTCAAAATCCTTGGGACACTTAAGAGGGGCAGGTCACATGGTGCAGGGGATCTGGAGACACCTAGACTTGCTCCTGGCACCTGGATGCCTTTGGGCAAGTTATTTAATGTGTCTTGGTCTCAGATGCTTTCTTTGCCTGGAACTCCATGACGGCTCAAAGTTACTATCTCCCAAACTACCTTCTGCAAAGAAATGATGGGGGTTTATAGGGTGGGGTGAAGCGCAGGTTTCTAGGACTGAAGTACTGCTCATGTTGGGGGGCATGTTCTCATTGAATGGGCCCCCAAGGCTGCTTCTGCCTTGATCTCCATGTTATGACTCTGTTAAGGAGGTTAAAAAGATCACAGTGGCCGGGCGCGGTGGCTCAAGCCTGTAATCCCAGCACTTTGGGAGGCCCAGACGGGCGGATCACGAGGTCAGGAGATCGAGACCATCCTGGCTAACACGGTGAAACCCTGTCTCTACTAAAAGATACAAAAAACTAGCCGGG
>NW_012100432.1:3718137-3724178 GCF_000951045.1 Mandrillus leucophaeus
AAAAAAAAAAAAAAAAAAAAAAAACTGACAAGGGAGAATAAACATATTTGGGGGTGAATATGTTTGTCTAATTAAAAATATTTTCCTGCTTAATATAGGCTAACCGGCTGGAGAATTAATGTGCCGCCTGTGCACATATTTAGTAAGAGTTTAAAAAAAAAAAAAGGAGGAATTTCAGTAGGTGCTTTGTCTTCTGATGTACAGAAATGAACGCCCAAATTCATACACAGGGCTTCGTCTTTGAAAAACACACGAAGGTGGAGGAGGCAACAAACCAACCAAAAAACCAACAAACAGCCAACTGGCTATTCAGCTAATTAAAACACACACACACCCCAAATAGCCACACACACCCCAACAGACACACACACACACACCCCCCAGACACACACCACCCCAAAGAGCCAACCAGTACGGAACTGGCTAAATAAACGACACTTCATCCACATGACACAATGCTGCCGCTGCCATTACGAAGAATGATACATACCCACACTAGTGATAGAGCAGAATGGCACACACACAGACTTGCCCACACACACATATACACACATACTGTACTTTTACTACTTGTTTAATTTCTGTCTTCTTTCCGTCACTAAACTTTCCCCCACTCTGCAAAATTTTATTATAAAAATGTTCAAACATCCAGACAAGCTGAAAGGACAGCATATTGAACACCCATACACCTGCCTCTTAGATGTTGCCAATTAACATTTTACTTTACGTGTTTTAGCCTATCTTCGTTCATCTATTTTGGTTTTTGACACAGATCACAGCAAGTTCCATGATATATTTTCAAGGAAAAAGACAAACTACCAAACACATGTACAGTATGACCTCATTTTGAAAATATATATACATGGGTGTGTGTGCTTACATACCTAGAAAAAAAACAATAGAAGGAAATACCACACAATGTTACCAGTAACATTTTATATATTTTTTCCCCTCATTACCTATATGTACTTTTTTCTTTTATCTCTCATTTAAGCCATCAACATTTATTCCTTGTGAAATAAATAGATATGGAATTACGAGAAGGAGCCAAGGATGAGGGGAGGAATGTGAAGCAGGCAGGAAGGATGTAGGGCAGAAAGGGAAGATTCAAAGCCATCCATCCATTCCTCCCTGGGCTGCGGAGGCTCATGCTAAAGCCACCCAAGGCAAAGAAAAGCCACCGAGAAGCAGGCCAACTCTCGGTCTTGCCAGCCATCCACATTGTTTTAATATCAGGTTCACGATTTTTCAGATGCAGTTTTAAAACAATTTCCAACCACCTCCCTGAGATTGTCTGTGGAACGTGATGGGGATTTCCTGTTTCCAGACTCTGCCTGTTGGCTAGCTGTCATAAAGAATCCACCACATCAGGTTCCCAGTGCCCCAGTTCAACAAGGCCACCCCGTTCTGTGCCTCCACACCCAGCTCAGCGCCCTGCACATTGGAAAGCACTTGGTCAGCATCCACCTGGGCCCCAGCCTCTGTCTTTAGAAGGCCAGGAAAATCGCAGTCACAGATGCACTGCCCAGACCTGCGGCACCATCCACACCCACACAGCAGGGGATGCAGCCCCAGGCTTTTGCCGCCCACCAATATATTTGTCTGCCAATTCGAGGACTTACTGGGTAGGATTTAGGTCTCACTTCCAATTGTTAAAAGAAGGGAACAAATAAAGGGAATTGCCTCTGCTCCAAGGGATATTCTAATGTGGCTCTTGGAGTCTTCTAGACGTGCCCAAGCCTGCAGAGGGGGAGTGAGGGGAGAGGGCACGAGGAGGACAAGCAGAGCCCTGGCCTCAAAGGCACCTCGTAGGAGCCTTGCTGGGAAACACCGGGTGTGCCTAAGACAATGCCATGGGTGATGACTAAAAAGACAATCACAGAACATGCAAAATAAAAATGGTAACTTAGATGATGCCCGAGAATTTTTAAACAGCACTCGCTGATGGAGCAGCAGAATTGCATAGCTTCAGGGTTTAGTACTCAAATCCTGCCTCTGGCTTCAGGTTAATAATCCATTACCATGTTCCCATTCCAAATACTACATTTTCCCAGCACTTTGTTTCTGTTGTTCACTTAAAAAAAAATTAAGACACACTCAAACTATCTATTATCTCACCCTAAGAAAAATCTAGGTACTTGAAAACGACATTAAGCTGTCATTCATATCTCAAGAGTCACCTATATCTGAACTACCTCTTCCACACACACATGGGCATTCTGAAGTAAAAAGGGAATCTGTGTTCAAGAAAGTAAGTATGCAATACCCCAACTCTAGGAAATTCATTCGACACATGTCTGTATCAGACGCTCTGAGACGTTCTCAATTTAAAACAATCCTCCATAGATTACCTATTTAAAATCCCATGAAAAAACACTGAGAAATGAGGATCCCAGCAATTTAATCCGATTAATATCTTTCAGTATAATTTTTTAATCTATAAATTGTGATTATAATTTTCACTCCTGTTTATAACAAAATATGTTTTAAGAAACCATGAGGCTTTATACAATGTAGACATAAAAACATGTTTTTTGAACCTGGGTCTTTGATGTGAGAGCCAATATTTATACAAACAAAATCTAGACTATCTGAGCAAAAAAGGAATGTAGAAATCATGGATTCCAAATCTCTGATTTCACAGAGAAGGACACTGAGGCTGAGAGATTTAAGTGGCTTTAACGGCACAGGACATAAATGGTCCCATAACATCAAGTGAACACAGAAAATGAGGCAGAAACAGACAGACACATCATTAGGAAGTGTAAGTGTAAGCAGAACATAACTCAATCATTAGTTGTTCTTTTTTTTTCTATTAAGGGTTTTAGTATCTGATGTTTGGGTCTTTGACTGTAAAACAGTCATGACCACAAACTGTCCTTAACACCGCAAAACACATAATCACTCCTCAAAAAGAACCTCAGCCCTGTAACATAAAGTCAACTTTAGAAAACTGATAAAACAAACCACTTAAAGAGTAACCACTTGGTTTGTAAGTAAACTATTTGGTATGGTTTTAAAAGAGGACTTCAAAGGGGTTGAAGATAATAGAAAGCTGGGACTTCGGCATCTTTCATCACAGGAATGATAGACCCACGACGATCAATCACCATTTGCTGAAGGAATATTTACAAATTACCTACTTTGTGCCAGGTATTGTACTCAGAGACCAAAACACAACAAAAAGAACCTGTAAAGTTACATTCTTGACTTTTGGGGCTGGGGAGAAGACAGACATTAATCAAAATAGAAACAAAGATGTATTTAAAACCTACAGGGATGAATGCCACAAAAAGCAAGTTATATAGGTCCAGGAGAAAATTTAAGGGAGGCATTAGGATCGTCAGGGGCTGGGCACAGTGACTTACACCTGTAATCCCAGTACTTTGGGAGGATGAGGCAAGAGGGTTGCTTGAGGCCAGGAGTTCGAGACGAACCTGGCAAATACAGTAAGACCCCTGTCTCTACAAACAATTTTAAAATAAAAACTTGCCAGGTATGGTGGTGTACACCACCTGTAATCCCAGCTAATTGTGGAGATGAGGCAGAAGAATCACTTGAGCCCAGGACATTGAGGCTGCAGGGAGCTATGATCATACTACTGCACTCCAGCCTGGGCTACAGAACAAAACCCTGTCTCAAAAACAACAACAACAAAATGTATAGTCAGGCAGGTTAGGGAAGGCTTCCCTGAGGAGGTGACAACTGAGCTGAGAGCAGAAGGATAAGTAGCAGGTAACTGGGTGAAGAGTGAAGAGGAGAGGGAGGCATATTACAGGCAGAAGGAACTGCATATGCAAATACCCCGTGGCACCTGGAAGCACAGTTAAGATGTAACGAAGGTGGTTGCAGCAGGAATAAAAAGGGGTGGGGGTGGTGGCCACATAGAAGGAGAAGAGGCGGAACTCACACTATAAAGGCTGTCCTGAAATTACAGAACTTTCCCTTTATCATAAGGGTAATGGGAGGCCAGTGAAGGGACCTCAGCCTGGCGAACAGGTGAGTGGAACATGATCACATTTGCATTTTGAAAAAAAAAAAAAATCATTCAAGCTGATGAACGAAGGGGAGACTGGAGCAGACCCAGTCAGTCTCTGATAAAAACAAAAGTCCAATCTTATTCGCTGAATTCCTGGTATATGCAAAAAACTAGAGGAGGTCCTTACAAAATGCTCAAAGCAATTCTGCAAATACACTTCAGACCACAGGTGGAGCTGGGGCTGGAAAGGAGTGTGCTGAAGTCAAATGGTACAGACTCGCGGCATCCTCCAAGCTGAGCCCACTCGTCCACACGATGCAAATAAACATTTTGAGTCCCCACCTCACCCACCATGAAATTTACAGATGGTTTATTCCGGCATCTGTTTCGCATTGGCGCTATTCCATGGTTATTGATTTTAGACTTCCAATTATCTCTGTATTTGAGCTTGTGGACTAAGACGTGTAAGACCCGGCACCAAAACCAAAACCATAAACCATAAACCCTTCCAAGTTGTCCTCCTAAAAATGAGCACTGGGCTTCTGGACTATCTTCCTCAGCAGATGCTAAGGATGGCAGAGGGAAATAATAGACCATCCACACAAGATTTTAATATCAGAACTTATCTTCCTAAAAACCACATGGAGCTTCTTGTGATTTTTTTTTTCACATCTGAAACAATCTCAAAGTATTACGCTTCCAGCTTTTAGGAGACAAAAAAATTGACTATATTTTATGTGGAGCTAAATTCCTTTCAACCAAAAGGTTGGGAAACAGTTAACGCATCATTTTTATTTTTCTATGCAGATCTGCAAATGGGGACAGGCATCTTAGCTGGCCCTGGACTAGTACAAGTTTGGACAGAGCTGAGGCTGTTGGGTTTAATTTGGCCAAATAAAGGAACTCTCAACCCAACGAGCATTTGGTCCGCATAGCCGATTCACTTCATATTACAGATCGAGGACACCAGCAGTACTGTTTAGAAAAACTGGCAATGCTGTTTAGACAAACACCCCCGAGAAGACAGACTGTGGATAGGAAATGTGGTCTGTTGCACTGTTATCCTAGTTTTTTTTTTTCCTTCTTCCTTCCCTCATGAGTGCTTTTCATGTAATTTTTACTCACGAAGTTGCCAGTGTTAATTTCTACAGGCCAAATTTGGCTCACTTATTCCTTGCCAATTCCACAGTGAAATTCTGTGTGCTTGTGGGGTGCGTGCGTGTGTGTGTGCGTGTGTGTGTGTGTGTGTATTTCCACTGAATTGCACCTAAAGCCAAAGGGATTTCTATGACCATACACTTGAGAAGAATGTAGGCAGAATCACACTTGGGTGTCTCTAATGACAAAATCTGTCTCTATTAGCAAAAACAATCAAACCCTCCGAGCTGGCACAAGGCTCAACTCAGCAAGATGCATGGATCCCCACAGAACCTTTACAAGGCTGTGACAGGGCGGCCACAGAAAGGCCATTTGCATATTCTCCTGCACAGGAAAAAGGCAAAGCAGCATTTTTAAAAAATTTTCCCTCATGGACTCCATAATTTAAATCTACCATTCATTTTAGGGAGCTAGGTTCAAACGGCAAGGGTAGAAAACAAAAATTTGTTTCCTATAATCATTCAATGCTAGTTCTTTTTTCTATAATTATTTTGAAGTGTTAAAAGGAGTGCATTTTCCCCTTCACTCAGAAGAGCTAACAGGGGAAGAAATTAGTAACTGTCAGAACCAACATATTTTATCATGCCCACCTCAGATCTAAACACTACTTACTGTCAATTATCAAAATTCAAAGGTAGGATATAAATCTAAACCAAAAGATTAATTTGGGGCCACAGTACTATTTTGTCCAGTTAGCCATTTGAGACCAATACCACTGTCACTATCATAAGAATTAAGAAATCACAATATCACTGTCACTATCACAAAAATTAAGAAAGCATCTGCCAGGCATGGTGGCTAACACCTATAATACCAGATACTCAGGAGGGTGAAACCAGGAATTCGAGACCAACCTCTGCAACATACGTAAGACCTGTCTCTTAAAAAAAAAAAAAAAAAAAAA
>NW_012100432.1:3724942-3726011 GCF_000951045.1 Mandrillus leucophaeus
AAGGGAAGGGAAGGGAAGGGAAGGGAAGGGAAGGGAAGGGAAGGGAAAACACAGCGTCTATTCAATCAGTTATATATTTTTGAAAGGTTATATATCTTAAGAACTTAAGAATTAGAAGTTAGTGACACATAAGGGGAATGAAAGAAAAACAATATTCCCAATAACAGCCTCTAATCTTTGTAGAAGAACTGAAAAGAAGAAAAAAAAAAAAAGTAGATGTTTACAGAGGCTGTGGGCCCTGGGTAAAACTGGGCTGGTCTGACTCAAGGCTATACCTAACACCTGCTCTCAACAGGTAAGAAAGAAACTGGATCTCCATGAACATTCTTAGTCTCAACCATCAGTGTACCAAGGGCAATGACATTTAGAGACTCGTCTCTCCATTCACCACATCATTTGCAAACTGATTTGGAGGTTTCTAGTCTAACTCAGCATTTCCCAGAGTGTGCTGCAAGTACCCCAGGTGGTAAGTGGGATGGTTTTAGGTGGCAAATGGATGAGCATATACACATACATGTACATACACATACATATATACACCCACATGTTTTAGGAGCTAGGTATTTATTATTATTATTTTTTTGAGACGGAGTCTCGCTCTTGTCGCCCAGGTTAGAGTGTAGTGGCATGATCTCGGCTCACTGCAACCTCTGCCTCCCGGGTTCAAGCGATTCTCGTGCCTCAGCCTCCTGAGTAGTTGAGATTACAGGCACCCGCCACCACACCCCTGGCGAACTTTTGTACTTTTAGTAGAGACGGAGTTTCGCCATGTTGGCCAGGCTGGTCTCAAACTCCTGATCTCAGGTGACCTGCCCACCTTGGCCTCCCAAAGTGCTGGGATTACAGGTGTGAGCCACCGTGCCCGGCCAGGTATTTTTTTATTTTTTTTGAGACGGAGTCTCGCTCTGTCGCCCAGGCTGGAGTGCAGTGGCCGGATCTCAGCTCACTGCAAGCTCCACCTCCCGGGTTTACGCCATTCTCCTGCCTCAGCCTCCTGAGTAGCTGGGACTACAGGCGCCCGCCACCTCGCCCGGCTAGTTTTTTGTATTTTTTAGTAGAGACGGGGTTT
>NW_012100432.1:3726061-3790118 GCF_000951045.1 Mandrillus leucophaeus
CCCGCCACCTCGCCCGGCTAGTTTTTTGTATTTTTTAGTAGAGACGGGGTTTCACCGTGTTAGCCAGGATGGTCTCCATCTCCTGACCTCGTGATCCGCCCGTCTCGGCAGGTATTTATTTTTATAGTAGTGTTCTTTTTCTGGCCCACCATCATATTAGTTTTCCATTTACAGCCAAATTCTGAAGTTTCCTTTTATGAAAAATGTTCAAATAACTAGTAACGAAACCTTAAAAAGCAATTTACAGGATAAATACTAAGTATAATACAAATGTATAAATAGATGGAAAAAATGAGGGTGTGGAGTTTGACAAGCAATGGCCTAGCCACACAAAGAGTGACATGGAAAGTGATGAGACTAATATTAGAGCAAGTAGCATGAAGGTGGCATGATTTCTAATTCCACCAGGATGCTACAGGGGCCACTTCACCTCTCTGAGCATCAGTGTCCTCATCTGTGTAGGACATGAAGTCTATGCATCCCAAATGTTCCTATTACGGGACTTCCTTAAAATGGTGAAAAAAAATCTATGCATACACATAAACACATACAGATACACGCACCTATAAACATATATACATACATAGTCACACATTTTACATATATGTATGTAAAACAACCAGACCCTGCCCAAGTGGATCAGCAAAGTAAACAAAAGGATTATGAATAAAGTGGCTTTTCCTGTCTGACCCTAAGCATCTGAGTTTCTTTCCTTTTCCTTTTTCTTTTTTCTCTCTGTTTATGGCTTACCTTTTTATTTTTTTTACAATCTTTTTTTTTTTTTTTTTTTGAGACAGGGTCTCACTCTGTCCCCCCAGGCCGGAATGCAGTGAAGCAATCATGGCTCACTGTAGCTTTGACCTCCTGGGCTCAAGCAATTCTCTCACCTGAGTACCTAGAACTATATGTACATGCCACCATGTCCGGCTAATTTTTAAAATTTTTTGTAGAGACAGAGTCTTGCTATGTTGCCCAGGCTAACATGTGAGTTCTACCTCCTGTCTTAACCATGTCTGGTAAGCCCTATGCCCAGGGATTGAAATAATAGACTACAAGTTTCTTTACATTCCTCTCAAGCTCTATAATGTTAGAACACTACAAAGCCTCCCCCTAGGATAGCGCTGAGATGAGACTAGAAATGCCCATGGCCCCCAGGATGCTATTGGACCGCAAGGGACAGACACAGCAAAGGAAAATCTGTCACCATCATTCCCAAAGTTAGGTGTTTCCTGAAGAAGAGACCTGAGCAACAAATTCTTTGGGAAAAACCAAGTAAGAATGTGCAAAGCAAGAAAGAAACTACAGGGGAAAGTGAATAAATATCATTTTCCTTGATTCTGACATCAGGATAAAAAAAATTAAACACATTAAAGGTGAATTTAGCTAGGCGATGTCATCCTCTACCCTCAGGTAAATGTATGCCCTGTTCATAATTTCAGAAAAAAAAGAATACAGCTGCACATGGTTTCAATATTTTTTTCTGTGCTAGAATAATCTAGTTATCTTTTTATTCAATAAGAACACCAAAATCGCTTGTGTTTCCTAAATAATCTTGAATTCATATAATTTGACATTTTTTTCAAAGAAGCATAAATTGTGTGAGGGCCATCTCCCCAGCGTAGGACAATAAATGGCAGGGCATCCTATTTTAGGATAACCACAATATGCAAACGTCAGAACCCAGCCAACTCAGGACAGAGACACCTGCGTAATGAATGGTTCACACTAGAAACAGAGAGGCCACTGGTCTCAGGACCTGCTGACCAAAGAAAGGCTGGCTTGACTCTTCTTTCATCCAAGTGAGATGATGTCACCAAGCCACTGCCCAAACCTTCTCTCAGAATGGCAGACTTACTCTTAAAACCATCACCACCTACCATAATTCTCTTAAACAAAAACAGACCAGTGTTGGCCCTCCTAAGATTAGCCTCCCAGCTGCCTCTGAACTGCTGATGGAGCACCTCCATGTGAACAGCTCAGAAGGCAAGTCATAATCTGATCCCCTCTTGACGTGGCCTTGGTTTCCTATTTTATCATTTTAGGAGATGCTTCCTTTTGAAATTTTCAAAAAACCCTGCCCAACTTTTAAGACAGTCTGCAGTCACCCCGCGATTGGGATGCTGAACATCTTTTACTTTCAAGCACTGCGACATCTTAATGGTGTGATATGGAACAGGAAACATTAACTCACCCGCTAGTTTCAGTCACACTTCATAGCTTTCTAACACAAGTCAAAGACAACACGTAAGGAAGTCAAAAGTCAAGGGGAGTGATAATGCAAGCACTTCAGAAGACAGAAGCATGCAACAGCATCAGCATAAACACGAACTTCTCAACCAACAACAATCCCCTCCTTTTCACTCCTATTAGAAAAACTACACACAACCCAAAATGTTCTAGTGTTCCTTAAACCTGAATGTATATGAATCACCTGACCATCTTGGCAAAAGACTGATTCAGTCAGTCTGGGGTGGGGCCCAAGACCCTGCATTTCTAACAAGAACTCAGGTGATGCTGCGGCTGCTCGTTTGAGGACCACACTTTGAGCAGGGAGGGCATGGGGTCCCTCCCCCACGTCCTCACCTCTCTTCTCACCTTCCAGTGAGGTCAGGAGAGCCCACAACTGAAAACAGGTTTCCACCTGAGCACGGCTGAAAACCTGTTTCGAATGAATCTGAAGTGTGGGAAAATAATCGAAAAGAAAGCCAAAAAGAGTAATCGCCCGAGCCGCAACAAGTCCTTCCAGTTACACAGAGAAGGAACTCACTGATAGTGCTGTAAAGCTCCCACACTTCAGAGAAGGGTCTGGGGACAAACTTAACCAATGGAAGAAAAAAAGGGTGAATGTCCTCTCTCTTCGCTGTGTAAGCCTTGAAATTATTTCATCTCAGTAAGAGTTACCTACAAATTCTGGGTACAGACACACACACACCCACACATACCCCTTCCTTTCATATGGAGAAAACACAAACCAAAACTCCAATACAAACCCCCGTGTGTAAGCTAAGACAAGTCAAGATTTCCTTGGAGAAAATGAAAACTCGTTCAGGAGCCAGGAAATAGCTGCCTGAAGTCCAACACCCAGCCCAAAATCTGAGGCCTCCAACTCCCCAGCTGCTACAGGCAACCCGGGAAGATGCCGATGTCTCTGGTTCAGCAGGTTTAGAACACCTCCAAGTCCCCAGAGACAATTTCACATCTTCAAAGCTCTCACTGAGGGTGAATTCATGAATCCACACAGCACCTGCAAGTTCTTCCTTCCCTAGGTGCTATTAAGCCCATTTCACAGATGAGGAAGCAGAGAGAGACACAAGAATTGTGGCAACTTGCCAAGCGCATCGCAGAGCAAGACCAAGCGTGCATCCAAAGTGAGGAGGCTCCAGGCTCTCACTCCCAAGACCGACGCAGCCACTCAGAACATCCTAGTCACAGGCCCTGAAGCAGTGTTCCTTTGGCAAAGACAGAGGTTCACCTTGGACTTCTGCCAAGGAAAAACACATTAGTCCTAAAGGCGTGTCCTCTGTCTCCCCTCGCAAACTGCTCAACTTTATAGGATATCCGGGATTAGACCAGCTTCTGCCCACACAAAGAGTATCCTCCCGCTGGCTGGCATGCTCAGGCATGGTTCTACCAGGGGCACAAAGCACATCTGACAAAGAGTCACAGGCCACGGAACCAGCATTAGAGAGGTAGCTGGCCATGGGGCCAACACAGGGGCCTCCCAGGCTGGCCTGTGTGGATTTCACAGTCACACTATCTGCATCCCGGGCACACTGTATCTCCCACCTCACTGAGCCCTTCAGTAACCCTGGCAGGGAAGTGCTGTGACGCTCCTCTGCCGCCCCGCCCATTCTATGTGTGATCTAGCGGAGCCTGACACATCTTCAGTTGTATTGAATCAGCTTGTCTTAGGTCACATGATTTCATAAATGGCCCTAAATATACCCGCAAGTCTATAAAGATGCACCAGCAGAAATATATTTCTATTTTTATTTCTTACTTATTTTATGTACGTATTTATTTTTTAGAGATGAGATCTCCTTATGCTGCCCAGGTTTATCTGGAATTCTTGGCCTCAAGTGGTCTTCCCGCTTCAGCCTCCCAAGTCGCTGGATTACAGGCCCAAGCTGTCAGGCCTGGCTTAGAAACATTTCTAATGCTAACATTTCTGCCAGAATACCAACCTTTTTCAATAAGTAACAAAGAACTGCGCTGAAGGATGCTGCTTTAACCACAGTCTCACCAACAGCAGGAAAGAAGGGACAATGATTCTGGCAACCAGGCAAACAGAGACATCACCTCCTCTGCAGTCCAACAGGGAAGATCATAAATCCCAGTTTGGGCTTTCAAGTCATAATTAGGATAATGTCCGTCTTTTGCAAGCTCTGGTGATGTTGCAGGCACCGGGGAGGGCGCCTTCCCTATCTCATTGGTAATCCCCACCATAGCTTTGCAATGTTACCAATGAGGAAACAAGTTGAGACAGGTGCTTTGCCCAGTGCCCACAGCCAGGTAAAGAGGATTCCATGTCTGGTTCTCCTGACTCTAAATTTGTGATATTTCCACCACACCATGGAAATTAGGTGCTTCTGTAAGAACACCAGGGAACACCATGCCTAAGAATCTTAAAATGCAGCTAACTTCCAGAGGTTTATTAATCAAACCCAAAACTGTCACAAGGTTTTTAAAAACCCACAAAAATCCACACTCCAATTTTGCCACTAATCTCCAAGCCATCATAGGAAAACCACCAAAACAAGGTCGGTGTCACTGCCGAGCTGAAGAAGTGGTCCTCGGAATTCATCCAGCAACTGCTGCCTATGTGGGCTGGCTTCTGTAAGCAAAAGTGGAGGACACAACCCTGGCCTTCAAGAATCCAATGTCCCCATCAGAGAAGCCAAACACTTTCATGAAACAACCTCCAGCCTGGGGCGGGAGGAAATTACAAGCCAATTGTAAGAGGTAAGAAGTGATCAAGAAGAGGGAAAGCTTTTCTCTAGGAAGAGGGAAATGCATATGGCATTTGCCATACTCTCAGCGTTTACTCAGAAAAAGAAAAAAAGTACTATCTTGAATTTGTATTCATATACTGGAAATCTACTAACTTGCAAGTGTCAGATAATCATCTACAAGATGTCCTCATTTTCCTGTTCTTTTTTTTTTTTTAAGAGAGGGTCTCACTCTGTTGCCCAGGCTGGACTGCAATGGCACAATCTTGGCTCACTGCAGCATCTGCCTCCCAGGTTTAAGCAATTCTCCCATCTCAGCCTCCTGAGTAGCTGGGATTATAGGCATGTGCCACCACGCCTGGTTAATTTTTATTTTTATTTTTTTTTTTGTATTTTTAGTAGAGACAGGGTTTAACTATGTTGGCCCAGCTGATCTCGAACTCCTGACCTCAAGTGATCTACAGGCCTCGGCCTCCCAAAGTGCTGGAATTACAGGCATGAGCCACCACACCCAGCCATTTTACTGTTTTTAATACAGACTATGGTTTCCAAAATCCATTCCAAGGGGTCACTATGGTGTGGAGGGTGGGGAGGGGAGACCAACTTCTCAGAGCTGGAAGTCCCTCAACTTCCTGGTATATAAGCGTCTCCTCAGCTCCTAGCAGAGTCCCTGGCAAAATAAGTGCTTAATAAGTATCTGCTGAATGAAAAAAACAAGAAGGAGAAGCTTTGAACTCATGCCCTTACTCAACCATAATAACTCAACTTTTGTTTATTTTAAAGGTGGGGGGCCCTGAGTAAGATTTAATTTGGTCAAGGCAATCAAACCACTTAAAAAAAAAAAAGAACTGAAAAAGACATGAGATTTATGAGTATCTATGAATATCTCAACATCTGCCCTCATTTCTTTCTCTACCATGACATTCATCCAACATGAAGGGCCATTAAATTGAGCTTATTCAAACTCTTGCAAATTTCCAGGATCCCAACTATGTACACTCATCCATGTATAGTTGAACCACATCAATCAATAGTGTGGCCTGTTTAAGACCATAGCCTGCAGGCCAGCTGGGTTTGACTAACATGCTGGCTCATCCAGGTCTCTGCCCAGGACTGAAAATACCCTAGCATCAGCTCAATGCATGAGCCTCTGATCATGCCAGCTCTGACCCTATGAGATGTTGAAAGAGGATATTAACTTGATGGTAATACCTCTTGACCTAAGAGCTGGAAAACAGGGCACTCTCTGGAAATGCAGGTAGGTCTGAGGATTGAAAAGATCCTACGAACATTGAAAAAATCAGGCAAAGGAGTCAGGGGAGGGAATCAACACTATAAGCTCAACTCCTGGCTAATGGTAAGCTATTTTCCTAAATATATATGCGGCCCCAGTAAATCACCAAATAATCTGTAAATTCTTGTTAGATGGGAGTCTCTCCTTGCAAAGATGTCAGGAAGGACCATGGAAACGTATGGTATATAGTCACTGCCCTCAAAGAATTCAGGGGATGCTCATTCAAAAAATTTAGTATTAGGCAAAAAGGAAAAGTATTCTACGAGAGGACCCAAGTGGAATGAATGCACAGGGTAAGCAGAGATGAATCCAGCTGAGCCAACGAAATATGGTTTCTGATAACGGAAGGGTTATTGTGGCTATATGAAGGAAAAATGGAAACTTAACATGGAAAGTGCTAGAGTTTTTCCATTCCTTCAACACATGCTCATCCCACCGTAAGGTCTCCTCTGCCTAAAAGGCTCTTTCTCAATTCTATGCATGGTGTTCTTCCTCTCATCCTCCAATACTTCATGTAAAAATTACCTTCTTGGGGAGTCCTTCTAAATTAGTTCCCCTTCTTGCACTGTCTCTTAAAACATCAGATGCAGCCAGGTACAGTGGCTCACGCCTGTAATCCCAGCACTTTGGGAGGCCGAGATGGATGGATCACAGGGTCAGGAGTTCGAGACCAGCCTGACCAACATGGTGAAACCCCATCTCTACTAAAATACAAAAATTAGCCAGACATGGTGGTACATGCCTGTAATCCCAGCTACTCAGGAGGCTAAGGCAGGAGAATCGTTTGAACCTGGGAGGCAGAGGCTGCAGTGAGCCAGGATTGTACCACTGCACTCTGGCCTGGGTGACAGAGCAAGACTCCATCTCAAAAAAAAAAAAAAAAAAAAAAAAAAAAAAAATTCAGATGCATTTTTTTTCATATAATCACCCCAATTTATGCTTATATGTCTCTTGGTTTATTTATTATTTGACTCTTCCCTTAACAGATCATAAAGGCAAGAATCGCAGCTGTTTGGGTCACCACCATATATCTCATATGTAGCCCATGGTCTGGCACAAAGTTAGTACTCAATCCATGGCTGCAGAATACATGAATGAATAAAAGGATACAAAATGGAGAAGGGAGAGAAAGCATTTCACACAGAGCAAAAGGAGCAGGGACACACGCACAGGAGAGTGTCAGTGATGTTAGAGGTATCCTAGGGAGAGGGTCTGGCTGCAGAGAAGGGCATGTAAAGCGTAAAGCTAGGGAGAACCAGAAACCATGCTGCAGACGGAGTTGGCAGGGACATTACAGAAGGCCCTGAATGCCGGGCTAGGGAGCCTGGGCTCTCTTGGGAACAAAAGGAGCTATGGAGGTTCTGAACAAACACACGTGATATGATTTGGGTTCTTCCAGGAAGGACATATAAAGGCAGAGTTGTCAGCCTCAGGCTATCACAATTACATGGACAAAACGTACCAAGGACCAGAATGAGAGGAGATGCTCAGCAAGGAGAATGAAACAAGGGATGGACAGAAGTCACAGAATTCAGGAACTAAGGGAACATGAGGGGTGAGGGGTCAAAAACAATAAAGAGGACTCCTGGCTTTCAGGCATGAATGACTGGACAGATGAGGATGAAATCAGCAAATGCAAGCAACCCAGGAGGATGAGCAGGCACCAAAGAAAAGATGACAAATCCCACCTCAGAAATGCCTATGTGGAGATCTGAATGAAGGTTGGGGGGATTCTTTGTGAAAATAGCTTCCAGGAACCTGAAAACAAATTCCAAGAAAAAGATCAGCTCAAAACAGGGCAATCTCAGAGTCCTCTACACTGAGGTGAAGAGTGGAACTAAGAGACAGGAGGGTAAATTAAGTCAGAAACAAGTTCCATCTTCAGGCACTGCTGTCATAGCTTTTAATCAAGTTGATGAATACTATGCGATAAGGGAAGAGCCCCTTTCCTCCCATAGGAGGGTGAGACCGTCCCATCTGCATTCAAAGCCCTCATACTCTCAGAACAAGACATTCTGCAATAAAAGACTGAACATCATTCTGCCCAACAGGACCATGAACATCAGGAAGGTATTAAGAAGCAATTTTGAAAACTGTGTCTCCCGCCCGCCTAACCTCCAAACGGGACACTCTGTGTCAAGTCCTCTGTAATCCCTTCTTGATTTTAAAAACGCCCTTGTTCCAAATGTTTCCTGCTCTAACCAAATTAATGGAACAGTACAGATATGCATGCCAGTGCAAAATATGGCAGCAGTAAAAGTTGACAGAGCTAATTTTCAATTGTTTTGGCAAAACAGCTTGGTCCACCCCTTCGGGTTTGGAAAGCAATCAGCTTATTAGCAGAGAATGGGCTACTGTATTTTAACAAGTCTCGTTCAGAGGCCTGCTTTCTGGTTTTTAATGTCATGAGAAGTCCCTATTGAGAGCCCATTGTTCTAAAGAGGCTCCCCTATGAAATGTCTTTCATGCCTAAGGTTTGAAAAGAGCCCTTCAAGAAGCAGAGTCATAAAACAATAATAGTTAGGCAAGTCATGAGATTAAAAGGAAATTAAACATTTGTGATCTCTATGATGAGAGATGTAGTCTGGACACACATACACACAAAAGAAACTTGAAGGGGAACATTGGAGAGAAAGGGTTAAGCACACACTTCACCTTGGGCTGCAACTGCTCAGTGAGCTCTCCTCACACCCTGGCTGGGCCAGGAGGCACTGCTGAAGCCGGGGCTTTCCTGGCCCTGAGGTCCCGTTCAGCTCGTCCATTCTACTGTGCAATTACAGAATCAATAAAACATCCCTTTGAAACTCCCTGGACTAGTGCCGACATGCAGACAGTAGTCGGCTGACATTTTTTGCTATTTCCGTTATTGCAGCCGGCAAGCATGAGGAGAAGGCATCAGAACCAAGACAGAGACTGGGGACGAGAAGGTGGATGGGAGTTCCGGCTTCATGCAGGCTGCCCTCGTGCTCTGCGTGGCCCATGGAGTTATCACCCACAACCTCGCCCATGGGTGGGGGCCACCAGACCAAGGTGACATCATTCCTAAGGGGACACTGAAGGAAAACTACAGGAGAGTCTGGGTTCTGTCTGTCTTCACCCTGTTTGGTGAAGGGTGGGGAGGAAGAGCAGCAGGAAAAGAAATTATTCTTTAAGGAAAAAAACTTCTTGGACAGGCTCACCTGAGAAACACTTTTTTTTTCTTGGTTTGCTCTGAGCATTTCAGGAATCAAAGGCCTGTGCCAAGAAGCAGGCAGCGAGGCGGAACTCAGCACTTGTGTGTGCTGCTCGTGAGAACTTGGGGGTGGGGGGGCGGGAGGGGGGGTACTGAAACGTCCCTGTCCATCTGTTGATGTCTGGGTGGCAGAAAATATTGAAATAGAAATAGAAAGTTAGAAAAAGCTTAGGAGCAAAACCTGAGAGAGTATTGTATTTGAAAAGGAAATGTTAGACTGATTGTATAAAAATGGAAAAACAGAATTAACATGTTCCATAATGATTCGTCTGTGTTAACTAAATATTGAGCTAAAATTTGGTGAAACCCTCAAAATAAGACTTCCCAAGGAACTCGTTGTCTTCAAGAATCACCGTCATTGAAAGAGAGCTAAATCACCCCATGGTGCCCGATCTCATTCACCTGGTTGGTGGCTTTTTTCATTCACTTTATTAAATACGGTCAAAAATGATGTGTGGTTTATTCCTCACTCTAAAACCTCAAGACAAGCCCATTACCAGCATTCCTCAAACATATTTGCATATCCAGTGAAAAACAAAATTCAAAATCTTTCCAAGCTACTTCTGCTCTACTGGGAAGCTAGAAAAACTGGCAACTTTGGGAAACGAAGATTCCTTTTTCCTCCATCCAAGCTCACACAGGAAGTGACACAAGAGGTTTTCTCAAATTGCCTTGCTACAATGACCACAACCTCCACAGAGAAAGACCACCCTGGGAACGAGACAATTCAGGTTTTTTACAGGCTCCCTCCTGACCATACCCAAAAATAACCAGCCCATACCACGGAAAGCCTGACTGGAGGACTTTGCAGCGTGAGCGATTTCGGCATTGCTAATTCAATCCGACAGTCCTTACTTATAAAATAAAGACCACAGCCATGCACACACAGTAAAATGAGCAGGCGCAAATCTGGTGCAGTATTGCAAGCCGAGTGAATAATAGTACATAATATCAGAAAAAGAAAGGTTATGAAATTTTATAACAGATGACAAATTGGTAGCTTTTCCCCACTTTTCTGGAATGGATTCAGTAACAGATTTGAATCCTGGGCTTTGATGCTTGTCTGTGATATGAAGGGATCCCAAGTTCAAGAGGAAAGAAAGAAAAAAAAAAAAAAAACAGGAGTCATCTGCACGTTACTTCACTTACAAGCAGGGTCTATTCTTTGCCATTTACTCTGGAAATTATTTGGTTCCTTATTTAACCTGCTTTGATTTAAAACAACATTGAATTTTAAATTTTCAATCTCAGGGTCTTCTATACTTCAAGATCCCAGACTTATCCCTAAAAGAGGAACCTACCTGCCCAGATTCTAGGAAAATAAAAGAAAGAAAGCATATTCTGCCACATTGGAAAAGAGGCTTAAACTCTGCCTTATGGTGTCTGTCTGTCACCCAAACTCATGGGCTGCGAGGGGTGGGCAGCCACATGTTTCTGGGGCAAGACTGGCCACAGGGGAAGGCCTTACAGGTTACTGGCTTTAGAAAAACACAGTAGCCGCAACCACCGGGAAATATGGCACCTGTACCAATGGGCCCCTCCAATTTACATGAAACACTTTCTTAGACGTTCTACCCCACCACTTTGATTTTACTGCAACAAAGCATTTACAAGGTGCATGGTGGAAAGAACCATGCAGGGAGGTGAGTGGTGGAAGATGAGCCGGTGGACACGTTCCTTGCCTGCATGCAGGAAACTCAGGCAATCTAGGGAGGCAGGTGGATCTGCAAATGAGCCATGTAAAGACAACACAGACAGAAGGAATCCACTCTTGAGGAGTATCACAAATCTCCAATGGGAGCAGAGTTCAGTGGCCGTTCTCTGGTTGGTGGGCAGGAAATCAGGGAAGGCTTCATGGAAGAGGAAGCCTTATTCTCCATGGCAGACAGCAAGAATAAGTGGCAATGTGTGAGAATATGCTTGCCCAGGAAGTACCTGTGTGGTTTTCTCAGTGACTTACGTTTCACTCCAGTGAATACTCCTAATAAGAGTTGGCATGGATGGCTCAGTGCTCACACCATGCTAGGCACTTAGCTAAGCTATGAGCTTCAGGCACTCAATCCTTACCATGACTTTTGACCATTTTACAGATAGAAAACCTCAGGGTCCAAGAGATCTGGTAATTTTCCAGGGTCACGAACCCGGTAAGTGGCAAAGCAGAGATTCAAACCCTGGTCTAGGTGGTCCCACACAGTCCTGTTGCCTGGTTTAAATACTTACTACAACTAAACGTATTTCCAAAGGTACTTGCTAAAGTTAATAGAAACTTCAGAGCTCCTACCTGCAAAATCATTTCGCAGGCAACAAACATACCAAAGAGGAATGGAGACTAACTTTTCCAAGTCACCCGATGACCTTGGGTCAAATTCAGAATCCAAGCCTCCTGGCTCTTTCCTGACTTTATTTTTCTTTCCAGGTATTTATTCTGACTTCCATGTGTAGTATCTATGGAAAACCAAAGCTCTAGAGTGATTTTTCAAAAAGACTACATTTAAATACCATCATATGTGCCACTCCTGCTGCCGTGCTGCACCTGGGTGTCATTCTGTGTTGCACTTGAACCATCAGAGAAGCAGAGAGAACCTATGACCAAGCTGCAGGATCCCTTAAGGCTGCTAGTCTTTGAAAACCTATTTACGGCCAGAACTTCTTAAGGGCCAAACAAGGCGCCAGGAGCACTCTTTAGAGAAAGCAGACGCTGACATCAATGTCCTCAAGAACTTCCATTCCCACAGAGCACTAAGCAACTAGGACGGATTGAGATACGCAGAGATCAACCACTGACGACCGTGGTGTGCACAGACCTCTCATGGCTGACCTTGTCATGGCCCGGATCGGCAGCCCAGCACAGATGCAGAATGTTCCCTTTTGCTACTTTCCTGCACCTATCGAGTTGATTTTTCCATCTCCTCCCTGGCCCTGCACAGAGCATTTTCCCCTTCCCCTTCCCTGCCTCACCACCCCTGAACCAGCTTCTGACCTCGCACCCCTCCCTGCATTCAAAGCACAATTGACGCACCCCTCCCGGGCCCTGGCCCAATGACCCTCATTCTTCTCTCCCTTTGGACGCTTCCTTTTCCTGTCCCTCCCAGTCTAATAATCTCCTCCTATTCCACTGGGTCTCCTAGGCTACACCCCACCTAACACTGGGCAGGGCCTGGGCTGCCTCCAGTGTCTCAGCTGTGGCTTCAAAGGGTTTGGACCTAACACTCTGGGCGCCTGCAGCACCAGAAACCTGGGATCAGATCACCAGTGCTACTCATGATCGCTTCACCCCATCCCCAAGCACCGTTTCCCCCACACCCAAAGAAGCAGAACTCAGCATTTACAGCATTTACATTCATTTTCAGGCTTAAGTGTGGAGCTCCTAAGTCAAGCCTTCAAAGCAGTTCGACACTTAACACTGACAGGAAATGTGAACATGTTAAAAAAAAAAAAAAACAACTAAAAAAAAAAAAAAACCATGATTTGGCTGAGGAACTATTCTTTGCAATGTTTCCAAGGATATACCAGAGTCAGAGCTTGAAGACAGACAAAATAATTTGAATGATTCTAATGGTTAGAACACCCTGATCATTTTGTACCTGCTTGGTCTTCTTGTATCTTTTGAGGTTTAAAAAAAAAAAAACAGTGACTTGAGTAACTCGTTTTGTTCTTTTACCCCCTTCTCAGTGATGGGCAAATTAGTGATGATGGTAGAGTTATTACATGTAACTCTATACGTTATTATATGTAACTCATATCATGTTAGTATATGTAAGACTTTAGCCATCAAATGGTGAAAATCATGTCATGAACTATTGACATACAAGTACCCTGAAGAAAACACAGCAAGTCAGCCTGAACTACCCAACCACTTTAGGCATTGTTTTTAAAACTATAAAATCAAATTGTAGGTGCCAGACTTTTGCTGTGTCCCTTTGTCTCTAAATGTATAAACACTCTACATGTCTATCAGAACAGAGCAAGGGTTTCATGTGTGTTCCTGAAACACACATGCAATCAATCAGGGAAACAACTTTACGGGTTCAACCATGAGAAATAAAAACATGCAAAGGCTTCCAATACATTTATATCTGACATCACACATCAGAGAGAGGGCAGGCAGGGGAAACTTTGAATAATTCTAATTGTGCAAGGGGGAAGGGTCTGTAAACTAAAATAAAAATCCACATTAAAAATGTGCATGCTGTATAAACAGAATATAAAACAGGTTCACAGGGGCTCTATTTTCCTCCCTACTGAGATAAGTTCTCCCCAGCTTGCAGTGTATTCTGGAACCCTGCTAGCCTGTTTTTCTGTTACTCGGGAGAGCAGCTCCAAGCCCATCCAAGCCTGCACGTGAGTTTTCTCTTCCCTGACTATTTACCTGGATGAGTGTGAATGCCCTGGTCGGCAGGTAAGCAAAGGTGTGTCTACACTTACCTGCACTGTCTTCCATCCTCTGATGGCACAGGGAAGCTTAGATCGCATCAGCCACAGATCCATGCCAAATGGAAACCCAAGCCCACGTTACAGCTTCCTGGCTGGCTTAAATTGCAATCGTTTATCTTCATATGCCTCAAGTTTAGTTTTGAAAAATTATTTAAAGACCAAGCACCATAATGAATGTGTCTACTACACAAGTGCTTTTAAAAACAAACAAAAAAAAAGAGTTACAAAATATTTCTTAGGTAAGGCCCCAACAGGAGACTGGAAGAGATCAAGATTCAAAGTCCTGACTTTTCAGGAGTTTACAGTCCAACTTGAAGAATCAGGACAAACACATCTCCAAAGATAAGGAACTCTGAAGAAGTATGTGTTAAATGCCAAGTGAAAGATACAGAAAATAATGATGCTAGGCACTGGATCCTAGAGCCCTCCGAGGACTTGCTCCCCCACTAGGCAGGATGACAGCTTCAGAAGACACCCCCTTCCCACTCCAGTCCTAGGAGTCCACCTGCAGGCTGCACCTCTCGCTGACCCTCCGAAAACCTGCAAGTCCAAATCCCAACTTCCCTCAATACAGGAGTCCAGAAATGGGCTTCCAGGCTCCAGGAAGTACCTGAGGCCTAATGTTTTAAAGTTTTATGTACATGTACATTATGTACACTTGTGCAAATTAAAGAAATGTACACACAAAAGCACTATATATCCTTCCTGGGCACTCACATATATGAAATAGTAAAACCAGAAGGTAGAAATGGTGACCCTCATGAGGGGATGGGATGATATGTGTGTGTGTGTGTGTGTGTGTGTGTGTGTGTGTAAGGAAGAAGGTGGAGGGAGGGGAAGGAGTTAGACTTAAATGGTGTAGAGGAGACTTCTTTTTACCACAGATGTTGTATTTATTAAAGGTAATAGAGTAGAGGTGAATATGGCCAAATGTCAACAGTTATTAATACTGGGTAATAAAAAGATGAACATTTGTACTATACACACACGTGCCTGCACACACACAAGTAGAGAGACTCAGAGATTTTTCAGCTTCACCAAGGAGTCCATGACCGCCAAACTGTTTAAAGCACTTGGCTAACGGGCCCCCATCACCTCCGTCTCTCTTGCCTTTGATCTTCTGTAGCCAGGTATTAGATGGCCATTTCACAGCCCACTCTGTTCAGCTTTACCGCATTTCATCAGTTCTTAAACTGATAATTAACACACGAGTTTTCAGCTACGTCATTCTTTTTTTCATAAGAGCTTAAAGTAAGAGACTTCAAGACAAAAGGGAAGGTGGAGGTTGAGGATGAGGAGGAGAGGAAGGAGAAGGAAAGAAAGGGGAAGGGAGAAAGGGAAGAAAAGGATGGAAGGAAGAAAGGAAGGGAGGTAAGGGAAGCAGGAAAGGAAGGAGGAAGGGAGAGAGGGAGGAAGGGAGGGAGGAAGGGAGGGAGGGAGGGAAGGAAGGAAGGAAGGAAGGCGGGAGGACAGAAGGAAGAAAGGAAGGAAGGGGGAGAATCTGTCTACATATATTAATACTCTATTATGTCACAACTGAAAAGCCATTTCTGATTTTCAGGGAATGTGGGTTTATACCATGTACGAATTTCTAATTATTCCTATGACACATTTCCCAAACTGTTCCTGGTACGCACTCTTCAGGTCATCAAAAGGCATTGTCTCCCCACAACAGACCCTGCCACTTCCAAAGTAAGTTTCATTTGGAAAACTCTACACATGTTCAAAATCCCTCTGAGATCAACAAAGCACATTATTACCCTAAAACCTGAGAATCCTACAGCTAAAATTAAAATAAAATGAAGATACAGCCTGGTATAAGCCAGTGTTTTCCAACTTATTTTCACCATAGCATAGTTTCTGCATGGAACAACTGTGCTGCTGAACTTGTGGTCTGAGGAGTGTGGGGAATGCTGGTCCTGGTGGTGATGAGACCTTCTGGATTTAACACTACAGTCCACATTTCAAATACCCCATCCTATTGTCCCTATAAACATGACTCACTCTCATAAAATCAGAAATCCTAGTTTTAGAGTCATAAAATATGGTCCCTATTACAATTCCATGTATTTCCATAAAACCCTTAAGGAACTGACTCACATAGCCCCTTATAATACTAACAAGAAAAGAACAAAAAATTTCAAGGATTCACTAAGCCAACAGCACTGAACCGACTATAGTCATAAACCAAGTCTGGAGCACATCCTCCGACAGTGATGACGAGAATACACCAAAATACCTGGAAACCAACTCCGCCTTGGAGCCGGCCAGGCAAGTGGTGATCTGTAGGCAGGAATACTGCAAAATGTCTGTTATAATAATTTAATTTTGGTGTAACTTTGACATCTATCTAAAACACAGGAAACAAAACGTAAGCCCCATTACCAATCAAAGCAACACTGATCAACATAATTCCATTTTTTCACCTATGGAATTAGGGAATATTTTCACATATAATACCCTATGTTATTTGGAGTTTAAGGAAATGGGCCTTCACATACAAAGCTGATTGAGAAGAAACTTGGTATTACCATTCTGAAAAACAGAAAGCTGGCATTAACATTTCTCAGCCTCTTTGATCCAACAATGTCACTTCTAAGAATGTATAAAAAGGAAAATAGGGCTGGGTGTGGTGGCTCATTCCTATAATCCAAGCACTCTGGAAGGCGGGTAGATTGCTCCAGCCTAGGAGTTCGAGTCAACCTGGGCAACGTGGTAAAAACCCATCTCTACAAAAAATACAAAAATTGACCGGGCTTGGTGGTACACAACTGTTGTCCTAGTTACTTGAGAAATGAAAGCGGGAGGATCACTTGAACCTGGGAAGTTGAGGCTGCGGTCAACCACGATCCCACCACTGCACTCCAGACTGAGTGACAGAGTGAGACCCTATCTCAAAAAAATAAAGGAAAACAAATCGTGAATACATACAGAGTCTGGAGGTCCAAGCAGCCAACAGTCATTCTCCACTGGGCTCTCCTGACTCACCAGGAATGGCAGATGCACTGGACTGGGGCAGAGTGAGGGTGCATAATTAGGTCCCACCACAGGAACACCTCAGGTCTCTCTGAGTGTTCCCCAAAGGAGAAGGTATCACAGACACTCAGCAATGGCCCTGCCATCCTCTCTCTCCACCCAGCACAAAACGCAAGCCCAAAGGGTGGAGGAGCATGAACTTCTGAGTCTGCGATCATCATCTGCTCACAGGATCATCCCATAATGCCTTTGGGAATAAAAAGAAACCCTGCTGGACAGGAATTAAGAGGCTGTTCCTCTGGCTGGGGCATAAGAGACCCCAAACCAATAAGATGATCAGGTAAAAAACAAGCTGCCTCAAGAGGACAGGGTCCCCCCTGCAGAAAAAAAGAAAAGCTGGTCCCCAGAGGTGAAGAAAAGCTGTGTATATGAAATTGAGTCAAACAGAGCCCACGGATCTGCTGATGGGAGGGGTAGAAAATTAACATTAAAACAGTAATGGTGACTTATTTCCAGAAGAAATGTGTTTATGTGATTCCAGCACTGGAATCTATCTCTACTAGTTATATGAAAGTAATGGGATAAAAGCAAACAAAGTAATTGAACAATTTATTACCTTCAGGAAAATGTAGGCATCTAACATGTTCAGTTATGCACAGGAATTAGAGGAATGGAATAACATGTAGACTCTTTAAGGACACTGTGTCTGGTTTTGCTCAGCTCTGAATTCTTGGCTCTTAAAAATAAAATCTATTTCTGAATGAATGAATGAATGAATGAATGAATGTTGTCCCTTATTCTTCATTTTCTGGCAGCCTCGTTTAATATGAGCTACACCGGCCTGAAAGTACTGGTGTTTTTGGATTGCTTTCAAAAATGTGAAAACAGCAAGACTAGTCCTATTTCCACTTATTTATCCGCCTTTAAGAGTAACCTGCTGTGGCACAAGTCCCTGTGCATTCCATTATCTCTGCTGACTCTCCATCCTCCTGGCCATCAGCAGAGGAACCTCTGGCTCACAAAAGGATTTAACATCCTAGCACAGTAGGGATTTCGACTTATAGCCACCTTCTTCAGGCTCCCCTCCACTCACATAATTTTGATCTCCAAATATTGAGACTGCCTCTCTCTTGGGTCTTTTGGACCTCATTTATACCCCCCAGCAGTTGATGGCCAAGATCTAGTCCTCATCACAAGGCTTGGTAGGCCCATTCTGCAAATAGAATTATATAGATTTAGGGAGGTTTCAGTCTAATTTGGAGGAAAAAAAAGCAGTCTCCATAGATACAAGCTTTTCAACATATTGCTTTTTTGCTCTCCTGTTTTCTTACACTGAGAATGTCAATGCAGAATCGGAATATTTAAGTAAATTACATAGGCTGGAGGACTGAGCGTCCCACCCAGCCCTCCCACCTCCACTGGTGGAGACCACAGGGCAGAGTGGAACGTAGCAGGGATGGGGGCTCTTTGGAGGTAAGGAACAGAGCCTTAAGGTTGGAGCTACAACCCGCTCTCCAAGGCTCTATTGGAAGGAAGACACCAGCTCGCTGCTCTCACAACTCATCTTCCTCTCCATTGCTTCATTAAATTGCACAAGGATGGGACTGCCTATGCAGGTGGCAGACAGGCAATGAGGGTGCCAGGCCTTGTGTTTCCACAGATGCAGAGCTCAGGCAGACTTCAGCCTACAAGCAGCACAGGTCCTGCTGACAAAGTGGTCAAGGTGTGGTTACAGCTGCATGAGAGCTGCTCAGAACCCTGGGACCACACATGCAAATGACTGCCTCTTCCTGGTTTCTGAAAACCTTTCTGTTTGTCCATGTGCACAGGGTGGGAATGGGAGAAAGAATCAAAGGTAGCAGTGATGTAATGAAAACCTTCAAGAAAGGGTGGGGAGGGGTCTGAAGGGTAGTTCATTCTATTTCTTTCAGCTAAGAAAAGGTAAGAAAATTTAGAAGAAGGAAAAATAGAATTACCACATAATCCAGCATTTCCATTACTGGGAATATACCCTAGAGAACTGAAAGCAGAAACTTAAGAGATATTTGTACACCCACATTCATGGCACTATTACTCACAATAGTTAAAAGGTGGTGGCAACCCAAGCGTCCAGCAAAGGATGGATAAACAAAATGTACACACATTCAACAGAATATTATTCAGCCTTTAAAAGGGAGAAGGGGCCAGGCACGGTGGCTTACGCCTGTAATCCCAGAACTTTGGGAGGCTGAGGCGGACGGATAATTTGAGGTCAGGAGTTTGAGACCAGCCTGGCCAAAGTGGGAAAAGCCCATCCCTAGTAAAAATACAAAAAAATTAGCTGAGCGTGGTGGTGTACCCCCGTAATCCCAGCTACTTGGGAGGCTGAGGCAGGAGAATAGCCTGAACCCAGGAGATGGGGGTTTCAGTGATCCAAGATTGTACCACTACACACTCCAGCCTGGGCGACAGAGTAAGACTGTCTCAAGGGAAAAAAAAAAAGGAGGAGGTTCTGAATCCTGCTGTAACAGGTATGCACCTTGAGGACATTATCCTGAGTGAAATAAGCCAGTCACAAAAAGACAAATACTATATGATTCCACTTATATGAGGTATCGAGAGTCGTCAAATTCATAGACAAAGTAGAATGGTGGTTGCCAGGGGAGGGAGTTTCAGTTATGCAAGATGAGAAAGTTCTGGGGACTGGTTGCACAACAATGTGAATATACTTAACACGACTGAACCTTATACTTCAAAACATTTAAGACGATGAATTCTGTTATGTGTATTTTACCACAATTAAAAATAACAAAGCCGGGTGCAGTGGCTTATGCCTGTAATCCCAGCACTTTGAGAGGCTGAGGCAGGGGGGATTGCTTGAGCCCAGGTGTTTGAGACCAGCCTGGGTAACGGTGCGGTGGCGGGCGCAGTGGGCGCGGTGGCTCACACCTGTAATCCCAGCACTTTGGGAGGCTGAGGCGGGCAGATCACGACATCAGGAGTTCAAGACCAGCCTAGCTAATATGGTGAAACCCCGTCTCTACTAAAAATACAAAAAAGTTAGCTGGGCACGGTGGCACACGCCTGTAGTCCCAGCTACTTGGGAGGCTGAGGCAGAAGAATCAGCTGAGGCAGAAGAATCGCTTGAACCCAGAAGGCAGAGGTTGCAGTGAGCCGAAGTCACGTGACTGCACTCCAGTCTGGGCAACAGAGCAAGACTCTGTCTCAAAAAAAATTACCTGGGCATGTGCCTGTAGTCTCAGCTACCCAGGAGGCTGAGGTAGGGGGATCACTTGAGCTCAAGAGCTTGAGGGTGCAATGGGCTGTAATCATGCCACTGCACTCCAGCCTGCGTGGCACAGTGAGACCCTGTCTCAAAAATAAAATAAAAATAAGGAACAAAAAATTGGAAAACTAAACAGGCAAAAGACCCTACCCTGTTCCTCACATTTTAAAGTCAAACTGGTATTAAATGGAAAGCATGTACCAGGTATATGTTAGAAATTCTTCTTTCCTGTCAGCTATGATAGTACTTCAGGTTTTTAAAAGGTAACTGCATTCCCTATTGCAAACAGTATAATATAAAACTTTTTTCAGCTGCCTCTTGTGAAATTTTGTTTCATATTTTAGATTAGAGACCTAGCTTAGCAGTGCCTTTAGTCAGGGTAAAAAACTTTGCAAATCATGGCACGACTCCCTAGGTGGGACTGTACTACGGGTCAGTCATTCTCATGGAAGTAGAGGGGAGCTTTAATCCCTAGGGGACATACACGTGGAAATGTCTGGAGACACTCTTGGTTGTCACTGTGATGGGGCAGAAATGAAGGACAGAGGCAGGGATGCTGCTACACATCCCACCGTGCACAGACCCCACAACAAAGAATTTTCTGGCCCCAAATGTCAACAGTGCTGAGGTTAGCAACTCTGCTCCAGATCGGCCTAGCAGCTCAAGCATTTTGTTTGTTTTGCTCTTCCTTTTGCCCATGCGTGTGAGCAGGCAGTGGAGTGAGTAGTCAGTAACATGTCAGGCCCTGTGCTAAATGCTCTAGGAGAATGATCCTACGATGCCTCCGGCGTCACTAACAGGGAACCATTTGGAGCGGTTGAGGAATATGTCCAGTCAGTACCACTGGTGGAATTTAAAATCAGCCCTAAAGACCTCCAGGGTGGTGTTCTTACCTCTGCTTCGTAAACCCTCAAGTTCTGAAACTCAGTCTGGCTTGTGGGCAGCAAGCCAGAGCACCAGTGCTCAACAAGACACGCTATAGAGAACACTGGCACTGGGAACTGTTAGCCAAGTCCCTTCCCACTGAGCCCCTTCAGCATCTTGGCAGCCTATCAACCCCACTCAGACTGTGGAACAGTGTTTGGATTCGAGGGGAAATTGGGGAAAATTATTTTCTAGATTTTATAAAGGTTACTGTCATTTGGACATGATAAATCTCCATTCTGCCTGATGTTATCTGCATGAAGAGGGCTTCACCAGCTATGTTCCTAATGATATCTTCAGCAGAACCTTCCCATTCAGAAGTCATGCCTAAACAACTTTGAGAATTCCCAAGCACTAAACATCTCAGGAGCTGAACCATCTAGGGAACTCATATTCATGCCTCAAAGCCCTGTTCAGACTTGGTGCCCCACTTCTGTGAAGCTTGACATGTATGTCCCAGATGCCCCAGTTGTTCATTCCTTCCGCACAGTTCCATACTGTAACACCCTGACATTGTACGCATACTTCTCTACATTAACCATTAGGCAACCAGACTGAGTTGCTTGACACAGGGACTGCGGACACGTCTTTGTATAGGTTTTGCATATTATAACAGGCCAACTACAGTACCTGTCAGAAATGGCTGAAGACCCTGAAAATCCAAAAAAAAACCAAAAAAACAAAAAAACACACATTCAGAGATCAAGTAAAACACACAAGGAGACACCCACAGAAGGACACTGGTGATTTCCTCTGAGTCTTGAGAATGTCCAACTGATTCTGGTGAAATTATTCGTGCAAGTCTCGCGCGATGAGTTGGGTGCTGGGACGTCTGGAGAGAGCTACATGGGCACGGACGTCCGCTCTGTCGTCAGGATCACCCTGCACCAAACTAGCTGCGGCCTCAGTAATAATGCCACAGAGATGCTTCCTCCATTCCATGGTCTCGGTTTTTGCTTTTGTTTTTGGTTTTTTGACAACAATCACAGCCACTCCCGAGTCTGGATTTGTCAAAAGCCCAGGCCTGCTGCATCAGGAAAACCAGAGGGAAGGGGATTGCACGTAGGGCTGCCTGCTCAAAACAATGAAAGCATGCAGATTGTCAGGCCCCACTTGGGACTTAATCTGAATCTCTGGGGGTGGGGCTCCAGCACCTGTAGTTTTTATTTAAATAATAATAATATTATTATTATTATTATTATTATTATTTGAGACGGAGTCTCGCTCTGTCACCCAAGTTGGGCTGGAGTGCAGTGGCACGATCTCCGCTCACTGCAGCCTCCGACTCCTGGATTCAAGCGATTCTCCCCCCTCAGCCTCTGGAGTAGCTGGGATTACAGGCACGTACCACCACACCTGGCTAATTTTTTTGTATTTCTGGTAGAGATGGGGTTTCACCATATTGGCCAGGCTGGTCTTGAACTCCTGACCTCAGGTGATCCGCCCGCCTCGGCCTCCCAAAGTGCTGGAATTACAGGCGTGAGCCACCACACCCAGCCCTTATTTTGTTTTTAACTGACACACAATAAATGTATGTATTCATGGGGTACAGTGTGATGTTTTGATACATGTATATATGGTGTCATGATAAAATCAGGGTAATTAGCCTATCCATTACCTCAAACATTCATCATTTCTTCTGAAGAGAACATTCAAAATCCTGTCTTCTAGCTATTTTGAAATATACAATACACTGTCGTTAATGAGAGTCGCCCTACTGTGCAATAGGACACAGGCACGTATTCCGCCTATCCAACTGTGACTCTGGGTTCGCGTCTGTTGGTCTAACAAGCGCTCCAGATGACCCCGATGCACACTCCAGTTGGAAAGCCACTGCCTTTGCTCTATGCTTCTCAACAGTCATGACCATCAGAATCACCTACAGGGCTGGTTAAAACACAGACTGCCAGCCGCCATGCCAGATTTTCTGATTCTGCCACTCTCCCTCCAACAGGGCCCCAGAACCTGCATCCCTAGGAAGTTGCCAGGTGACCTGCTCTGGGGATTTCTGAGACTAAAGAAGGGAGCTGAGTCTCATTTTGTATCCTTTTGTCATTTTTGTCTTACTTGTATATATTTTTAAATAAAGAATGGAGGCTATTTCTCGGTTGACGAGAAAATTCTATAGTATTGTAGGGTGGCCTTATGATGATCCAAGAATATACCAAAATAACCTCTTCAACAGAATACTATCTTCCCTTTTACCCTTCTCTCCCAATATTCTATCAGACTCCCAAAGGCAAAAAGCACTCCACATTTTGGACCAGCAGCTTGGCACTCAGCCTCCTTCAGAGGGGCTTCACCAACCAGCCCCAGCCCAGCTAGTTTCTACCTAAATACTCACTCCCTATGCACTGTAGCTACTGACTTCGCCTCAAAGTGATTTCTCTCTCAAACGCCTAGTACATCAACGTCAATTGGCACTGGTTTCTGTTAACGAACAGACTGGCCTGCGCCAACCACAGCTTACCACACGTGTACTCGGCCTACTTCCCTATTTTCAATGCCTAATGATTTTTGCTGCGCCTGAACACATCTGGAGGGAGCCAGGCCCACTGGCTGCCTCTCGTCCCACTCCAGGCCCTCCTACAAAGGTGCACTCAGCAAACCCTCCAAGTACAGACAGGTTCTACAGTGTTGCTCCAAGTCAGAGAGGAGGCCTCAAACAATCAAGGATTTTTTTTTTTTTTGGAGAAATGATCAAACCCGGGGGTGGGGACAGAACTTCCTGCAAGAAACCGCATCCTGAACAAGCATCGCCACGACTCACTGTAAATAAATACTCTCTCCTTGCAGCACTTCCGTCAACTGTCAGAGCCCTGGCTCCAATCGCCTTTCAAGTCCAAACAGGAAAGGGGAGAAAAGAGAGTGAGATGGCAGATAGGAGGTTTAATTTGCTTCTTGCTGCAGTTTTCATTGGTGGGGCGCTTCCAATTCAGCAGGCCTGCTAGATGCCTGGAATTGCTCCTGGACCCCACTTTTTCCTGTTAACCTTCATAATTGTATTATTACGAGCCAGCCCACAACTGGCCTACCCAAGGCTCAGAGGAGTGCGGCTTCTTCCCTGCATCAGATAAGCAGCCAAAATCAAACAGGCCTGCTGCAGACAGAAAGGCAACCGATGTTTGTGAGGGATGCTCTGTACATGCCTCTGCTGTGACTTAACCCAAGGGACCGGGGGGAGGGCGGATGGCCATGGGGACTGGAGGTAGAGGGTTCAAGAAGGAAATAAGTCAGTGACCTCAATTTTCTGGAAAACGAATGTGAAGGATATCCTTTTCAAAGTGCACAATGTGGCCGGGTGGGGGAAGATGTGCAAGGGAGATCTTTCATTTCAATAACGGCAATGGCAAGTACTTCTGGAGTGCAGACCAGGCGGCAGGCATGACATAAATGGCTTCAACATACCTTTAGTCCTTAGTGTTCTCCATGGTACCTGTGAGGGAGGAGCCATAACCCCCAATTTACCAATGAGGAAGCCAAGTTTGGGACGGCTACAGAAACACGGGCTGCTTTACAAACCGTAAATGGCAAAAGCAGGAATTCAAACTCAGTTTTGCCTAAATCAGGGCTGCTGTGAACCGCTGGGAAGGATGTGAACTGTACAACTGTAACAGTGCCACATACGTCTCTGGCAATGTAAATGGCAGCTCAGCAGTGTTTTGCCTGAACCGGAATGGGGCTGATGCTGCAGTCCACATTTTAACCAGGGAATATACTGCCTCCCAAAGGTTCTGGAAAATAAAAAGGAGCTCTACCCAGAGAACTTCTCAAGAAGTTCTAAGATTCTAAGGTAGTATGAACTCCATGGCATTCAACCAAGTCAATTTGCCCTATATAAAGGGCCTTCTTTGTTGAATTCCCTATAATTCAAATTTCCCGTTTGTTTCTGTGTTACGTAAGGCCAAAGTCTGTTTTTACACAGTATTGAAATTACCACCGCCTGGCATATTATAATAGATATAAATACCTATCAATAGATATTTATACCTTTTTTTTTTTTTTTTTTTGAGATGGAGTTTCACTTTTGTTGCCCAGGCTGGAGGGTAATGGTGCAATCTCAGCTCACTGCAACCTCCGCCTCCTGGATTCAAGTGATTCTCCTGCCTCAGCCTCCCAACTAGCTGGAGTTACAGGCACGTGACTCAACCCCAGCTAATTTTGTATTTTTAGTAGAGATGGGGTTTCACCATGTTGGCCAGACTGGTCTCAAACTCCTGCTCTCAGGTGATCTGCCCACCTTGGCCTCCCAAAGTGCTGGGATTACAGGTGTGAGCCACCATGCCCAGCCTATGCCTATATTTTAACAGAAAAGAACTGGTGGATAAGTGAGTGAGTGAGTGAGTGAGTGAGTGAGTGAGTGAGTGAGTGAATGAATTCAGGCATTCAATGTGTTATCATGAGGGCCAAAGCAAAAGACAGTTCCTGCCCTTCTCAGAGAAGCCTGGGTCTCATAGAGAAATGGGTGTTCTGCCATCCTGCTAAGACTGGCTCCCGTAAAAGCTGCTGTCACCTGTGGACACCCTTGATTTTTTTTTTTTTAATATAACTATGGAAATTCAGGCTCAGGCACAGTGGTAGCAGCAGCTCTAGTTGTAGATGGAAGTAATATAATGCGTTGTTGGCAGCCCAGAAGGAGGCAGAGAAGGTAATGAGCAGAGGAAAAGCATGTTCAAGAATGAAGGAGTGGGTGAAACCTCGTAAACTCTTCGCAGACAGGACATGCCCCTGGAGCCTCTGTCCTAAGGAGGGAGGGAGCCAGACGGCTTCCCAGAGGCAGAGGAGGGTGAAGTTGGAGACAGGGCTGAGGTGCCCAGGGCACCTGCTGCCACACACTGAAAAAAAAAATTAAATTAATAAAAGTAAAAATGAAGCATCGCATGTAGCAGCAAAGTGTTATTAAAACACTGTAATGTCTCAGAGGTTCCTATGAAGGCATGTTCTTACAATTCACTCATAAGAATTTAAAGACAAAATTATATGCCTCGTAATTCTCCAATGAGTATGTTTCTCTATGGATCCCATTGTTTAGATGGGATGCACAGCTTCCAGCAGGTTTAAATCATTGAAGGGATTTTAAAAACTGGCACTTTCCAGAAATCTGGCTGCACATTCCTCAGCAGGAGTGAGTGTCAATACAGATTATGTCTACACACTCATGTATACCGCTACATCTATTTCAGGACACGCTTTCCATCAGGGTTGCAAACTCAAATGCCCGTAGGGGTCGGGCAGTTGTTTCAATGGATTCAATGGATGAAGCAGGCAGGGATTCAAACACCACAAAGTGGGTGGGAATGTATCCCTAACAGACAGCTTTCACAAGCCTCATCTAAATGGGCACCTGACCCCAGCATGGGAGAGGGGCTGGTGTTACCACATCTTTTGGTTTGTTAAAAGAAGTCAGAAATCTGGGCTTTGCATAGGAAACCTCAGTAAATAAATGTCAGTGATCATCCAAATACCATATTTAGAATACCATACAAGTTAGCATGTAGTTGTGGCCTGAATACCTCTGTCTACACCTATGTCTACACATACAGCAAGAATGACTGTTTAAATTTAGCCACTATGTTTCCAGGCCCCTCTGCCTTACACATTCTCAAGCCAGCTCATGAGGCACCCCAGCGAGCTTACAAACAGTAACATCCACTTAGATGAATGGCCTGAGTCAGGGAGGAACCTGCCAACCTGGGCAGTGATCGGCAACCAGGTGCCACATGGCTGGAGTCAGATCTGAAAGGGAATCACTCCAGCTGGAAGGAACTAGGTCAGTGGCCTGGTTCCACAGGTCTGCATGCCAACCTGCCCCCATTCCACTGTACTTTTCCCTTCTGGACAGATGAAACCATCAAGGCCTCCGTCCAGTTACCAAACAGGAACTGAGGGGACCCGCTCAAGGAGGGTGTGAACAAGGTTCATGCTAGCAGCATGGTTCTTTAAAGGAAGCTCATCCACATCCAGCGTGCCCTACCTGTTCAGACACAGGTTGCAACAGACACAAGCAGAGCCCTTCTAAAAAGAATCTGGTCTTTTTCACATATTTTTATTGAACTTGCATACTCACCAGAATGGGGTGGGGTGTGGGGGGGTTGGATATCATGTCTTTCTCTTTCGTCCTACTCAAGATCATAGTGAAATTTCAATATTTGCAAGTATAGAATCTATACAGTATACTTAAAACTATGCAAGTATAGAATCAGCCAGAGACAAGTGCAGACATGTTCAGAGAGAAGAACCTCAAATGACTCATTCTTCCAGTTTTCTCAAACTGATTTCAGCTTTGAGGAAAGAGGCTTCATTCATACACACCACACATCAGACAGTGCCAGGCCTCATGGAACCCTTCATGGGTTGATGGCTCTAAACAACGCTTCCCTGCCGAGGAATGTGAATGTTGCCAGCCTTGGGGACAGAACCCCAGCACAGAAACAGACTCCTTCTAAGATTTCAATCTTAGTGACTGTCAGACACCTCCTAGTCTATCAGGAGATCTTTATCCCCTGACCAGGGTGAAGGATTCCCACTGCTTCCTTTCCCCTTACACACACCTCTCTGAATGGCTTCCACAAAGAAATGTACAAAATCCTGCTCCATTAAGTCTGCGAAAACAGTATGGGCACTAAATGCTTTCCTCATTCTGCAAAGAAAGGCTGTTGACTGGTAAGGTTTAAGCAATACTTAAGAAAGAAATTCTGGTACCTCTCCCAAAAGACAAACTGTACCTATAATAATATCCCTGGACAATTAATGGAACACAGCAAGGACTATGCAGTGGTTAAGATCACTGGTATTAAGAGCACTGGCTCATGGGTTAGGGTCTGTCGTTATTGACCTGTGAACTTGGGCAAATGATTTAATTTCTCCAAGCAGCAATGTCCTCTTCTGTAAACTAGTAGGTAATAATGGTACTCGCAAAAAGGAGTTTTTCTTAAGAAAAAAATGGGAAGAATTCAAGAACACCTTGCAAGACACCTTAACTAGCAGGTAATGGTGGTAGTGTCTATAACAAAGGTAATTCCTGTCAGCTGCTTTACTGTGCCCAGCTAAGATGCCTATTCCAAACTTCTCTGCTTTGAACACCAAATTACCATTTCCACAATTTCAGAACCAAATCATTGGCAAGTATGAATCCTTAGAAACCTGCTTAGCAAACTTCAACCTGGGAATGCCGGCACATGTCTTTTTCATGGAGGACACTTGGAACTGTACAACAGTAAGGTGTGGGCATGCAAAGTTTATTAGCTAATGTCAAACCCTAGCTCCAAAGAAATCAAAGAACAAAATGCGTGTTATGACCAGACCTAACCCCAAACTGCTTTTTGGTTTAGAAACAGAATGCCTGCCAATTCGGTGAAACTACATAGAAACAGTAATCAAACAATATCATATGATCACATTCACAGTCATTTCTAAATTTTGGTAAGAAAAACAGGGTAGAAATATAGAAAGAGCCAAAAAGTGATGTGTTTTACTTGGTTCAAGGATTTTTTTAACTGCAAAAATACAGCAGGGCCCAAATTACAGGAGGCAAGCAAGGTGCCTAGGGTACAAAATTTAGGGAGGCACTAGACAGGATCGTCCAAGTTCAAGGTCAGCATTGACAGCGACTGCCTCCTTCAACTTTCCATTCTAAACACCCTCTGTGGCTCCCCTTAATCCAGTGTTAAAAGAAGTGAAATGTAATTGTCATGCATTTGTGTGTGTAGCAGTAACTTGCAAGGAGGCTCCAAGATGTACACTGGTGGGTAACATTACAACACATCTTTCCTTTAAAGACCAGAATTTCATGGCTGGGAGCAGCCCAGGCAAAGGACTATCTCCTAGAACCTTACCAAGTTCAAAGGCAGCTCTTTGCAACTTTGTGAGGGTTTCATCAGCCCTCAACAGCCTTTTCTTGTCCTCTCCCATACAAACAGGGATTAATTCTACAAGCAGCAGAAAATCCTATTCTCAGATATAATTTTTGCCCATGTAAACTCTATGGAAGAAAGGGATGCAATGTAAATGAATAGGGGTCACTTACTGATCATGCCATCTGACCACTGGAATTGAGGAATTCTTTTTTAAGGGCTGTTTATAAATGAATCATTGTTTCGTTAGATAAATATTCATAAAGTTTATTTTTAGAAAAACTAAATAATAAAGTACAACTAAATACACTCTCACATAGGTCTATGAAATACGACGTAAATAAAAGTTTAAAAAATCTCAGAGAGGTGACTTCAATCACAAGGCATGGAATTTCTTTCCCAACATGTCTATGAATTCAGCATTAAAAAGGAAAAGGGGCTTTATAAACATAAGCCCTTTAAAATTTCCTTCTGAAGTTTTCCACTTTAACCTCATAAAGTCTCATTTACAAATAAACATGTTTCTAAATACATAATACATTAGAAGTAGTAGGTGGAAGACAAAGAAAAATCACACCTGCGTATTAGAGTCAATGTGTTTACGTTCCTAATTTCAATCACTTAACTGAAACTACTTTGGTTAGAAATGCTAAACAAATAGATTCACAACTGAAAAATTACAGGTGTTTCTGTACCTCCATGCTGGCAATTTTTAGATGTACTTCACCTGTTATCAGAACAGAAACTCTACGTACGGATAAGGAATGGGACAACAATGAACTTCACCCTCCCCAGTTCAACCTTCTGCATAATTTCACTGCAGAATGACAAGCTCGTTGCCAGTGAATGCCACTCTCTAATACCACAGAAATTTTGATCTCAGCTATCCAATGCAAATTCGTGTATGATTCTGTATGCATTACCAAGCTATGAAATAAGTCAGTGTGTTAGGATGTGTGAACACATGGCTTGCTCTTGTTTCTGAACATAATAGTTTCTAGTGTCTAGTGTACTGTGATATTCTTGGTTCACTATGCCCTTTCTTTTAAAGAAAGGCTATTGCCCTATGTTAATTTCAAACAGAAATGAAGAACGGCATAAGAGAAGCTCCTTTCTAAATACTGTTTCTTGTGACGGCATAAAATAAGTAGTAAGTGATAAGATGAGTTGGTCATTTTTCTTTATTTAAAGAGGGAAGAATAAACAATTTTATGGAATATTCTCTCTTTTTTTTTTTTTAAGACCTAATTATATACTAAGCAAGAAGTAATTTCTCCCTCCTGCCTACATTTTATGTTTTGGGCACTTCCATTTCATGTCCCTTGACACCTTTTCCAATAATCCATCTACTTGATATTGGAAAGCCTCACATGAATAAAACTTTATGGCACTACAGGCGTTTAGCCTTCCACTGACATTCCTGGCCTGTTCAATTCTGCAATTCAATCAAAATCAAATCTCAAAATCCTCTTGTCAGCCAGCACTGCTTTCATATGCCTGAGCCTTGTGTAAGGATAACTGCATCCAATCTTCCCCCCAAGCAGTGCTTATATTGTTTTATTACAGTTCAATGAGTGGAGTTCAAAATTACATGCAGCTGCCTACTACTGTGGTCGGGCTGTGTTACGCATGGACACAAGTATTGCCCACCAGGCCTGAAATCATTCACTTACTGGCCGGCCAGAAAGACTGTGAGCACTTCTTTGTATGGAAGAACATCCTGTCTGCTAGATCTAAAGAGGGTGATGTTAACAGATCAGTCCCTTTATAAAAGGATTGTGAAAGCCCGATGAAATGCAACTCAAATGTGCTCAATGTTAAGCAAGTGGCTAGAGCACATAAAAGCGAAGATAAACCTCAACATGCACTACTTATTCTCAGAAAGCTTGTGAAGGAAGATAAAGAGATCTGGAATAAAAGACATCATAAAGAATTTTCGTATGTGTTTTAGATGATGAAGCTTCATTTAAATGAGTTTTTTTTTTAACACCCCCAGTAATCCTTTCATTGAAACAAAAAGACAAAATACAGAGCCAATTAAATACAATTTAACCTGATGAACAATACAGTAATTAAAATACCAGTAGTTAAGAAATGCTTCGATAAGCTAACATCAGGCAGAGCGACAGTGAAAATAGCTTTAGGGATACACCATATTTTCAACATTGGGACAAACACATCAAGTGGCCATCCCCTATTTTTAAGAGAAATGAAAAATGTGTAGAACCTACTAGAACCAAAAAAGAAAGCAAACTGGGTCTCATTTGTGTAGGTGTTAAATTACCTAGTTATTAAACAGGAAAAAGGTCTTGCTAGAAGAACTGTTAAAGCCCTAAATAAAAATGTGTGTGCTAACTCCAGGCTACCTTTGGGCTAGTAATTCTACAGGTAAAACAGTGACTTCCTAGAGTGCAGTGTTTCAAGAAAAAGAAACCTGCCTCTCTCATTTATGAAGACATGCATCTCCTGTGCAGGTGGACACACCCTTCTCTGTGACAAAAGTCAGTGCCAGGAGGGTAAAGACGCACATGCCATTGCAAAGTATTTACTGGCAAGGTCTCTAAAATTAATCACTCTCCGAGCCCCCAAAAGGTGAATGTATATCCATTTCTAATACCTACCACTCTGCATCTTTTGAAACAGTATCATCAAAAGGAACTCTAAAGGGAACATGAAAAGCTGTAACATACAGAAACCTCTTTCAGACTACAGAAATTAGTCTCAAGACTAAATACTCAGGAGTTTAATCATTAAGTCAGCCTCCATGCCAAGGGGGGAAATGGAAAGGTATTTATTCTGTTGCAGCTACGTTTATGGGTAAAAACTTAGAAAACCAGGTGATTCACGTACAATGATATCTTCTTTTCTAATGACATGGCAACTCAAAGAGCCAGCAAGGCAAGATAGGGACAATTCGAAACTGGCAAAATAATGAGTTTCTAGACATAATTTTATTTTCTCTGGGATAAATGATGAGATTCAGGCTTACTGACCCCCAAAGGAGGCTCTTGTTATATTTTAATATTTGAGAGGGTTAAACTTGGAAGGACGAGGCATACATTTTTTTTTTTACTGTGGATGCTGCTTTGGTCAAGACCTGTCATCCTTTGATGGTCACAGAGCAGGAGTGCCTGCCTCCCTCCCAAGTCAACTGCAGTGAAATGTTATTGTTTGATAGCTTTTCAATTGCTGACAAAATCAGCTGGTGTTCCCAGAAAATGAAATGAATTCCACATACTGGCCTCCCTCCCTTCCTTCCCCTTTCACTCAATGGAGTCCCAACGGATGAAATGAACAAATCTCCAAGGAATTTGAAGATCACTCTTACTACTTACAAGAGTGCTTTCTGGCATCTGTAGGAAGATCAGAAAATCCAACAATATGGCCCAAAGTCCTGACAATTGGCTGGTGTGGAGCAGTAACAACAGCTCCCTTTAAATAAAGCCTGTGCTGCCTAGTTCTTTACTCTTCTCGCCCAATCTGCTTAATTCTTTTGAATTACCTGTGTGGCTGCCATACAATTTGAGTTTCAGCCCCCTGTAATACAGCTTACCTCTCATTACTTCTAGGACACAAATCCCACAATCCTATTCACACTTGGTGATGTTTGGGCCAGTATCAGGGAATGTCCCCACACTTTCTACTTTCTAATTTCCTAAGGAAATGAAATACAGATATACACAGCTTCATGATAAATGCCAAGACCAGCCAACTAAACAGACACCAAGAATAAAGCAAGGTCCCTTCCCCAAACTCCATCCTACCAACGTCATTTCATGATGTCTACTGGGCAAAGGAGTACCTGGTCCAATTATCAGAAGCAATGTTCAAGCTGAATGATACATGCACATGAATATTTTGAGACCTGGTCACCTTGGCTATCCTAACAGCCAAAGCAGATTTGCAGTGTGAACCAGGCAGCCCTACTGGCCGCATCAAAGGATAGGCTGTAACAGGATTTCAACACAGGAGCAAACAATGTCTGGTACTGATGGACTCATAAAACTCACTGAAGCTTAACTCCTACTTCTTAACAAACAAAACCAAACCCCTCCCCCACCTGGAGATCCTGTCCAAACTCACTGAGATTATCAATATCATTTTTGGGATCTGGAATCTTATTCTCATTGAAGAAATAAATACCATCCCCAAAATGCTGACGACACTTAGAGTTAGGCATTCTGATCACACCGCTCTTCCAAAGAGCCCAAGGGTAAAGGGAATTTACAAATATGTACTAAAGTCAGACACCAACATCCTAATAGCTTCTGCCTTCTAGAGATAAAAATATAAAGTCTTTATGGAAAGACTCTCCTCATCCCTTTTTGTGCAGAGAGATAATATCCTAAAAACGCACTATGAACCGGACATCTGTGTCTTAAGACAATGAACAGATCAAGCTTTAAGGGGCTGTAACTCTGAAACAGGCCTGGCAGGTATTTCCACCAAACCACCTCTTCTGCTGTCCAACCCTTTACAAAGCAAATATTTATACTTTAGCAGGAAAATCCTGAGCTAGACTGTTAATTCTCTTACCACCCTCTGTACCCCTTTGTAAGATGTCCCTTCTCCAGTGACCCTGGAGTTTCCAACTACATTTGCTCTATTTTGTTACACAACGGCAGCAATAGAAGAGGTAAGAGAAAGTGTGTCTAAAGAATCCTAGAGAACCCCCCGTCCAGCTGAGAGAACTATACCCCTACAGCGTGATCAGAGCTAGGGTCACTGGGGCTAATCTAGAATCACTGTGCCTTCACATACACGAGGCACATCATCTGTATTTTCACGTTTTGTGAAAATGCTCCTTAGTGTTCACAGACGTGGTTACCCACTGAAGCAGGAGCTAAGGCACAGAGAGAGACAGGTGTTCGACAGAAAACCACAGAGACAAAAAACTCCCGAAGAGCGGCTTTAGAATTTTTATTATATTTTCAAAAACTCTACGTTATATATAAACGACTGAACCTTGAGGTTCCAAGTGTAGCCTCGACCAGCAGCATGAACATCATCAAAGACGCAGGGTCCCAGCCTCTACCTTAGACCTACTGAACAAGAGTCCGCATTTTGACAAGATCAGCAACTTGATCTCCATGCACCTCAAGGTGTGAGGAGGACTGCGCTCTAGAAGAATTATGATGCAGCTGCTCTTGAGGAGGAGATGGCAGGGAAAGTTCCCTAACTTCCAGAACATAGGTAAGTCTGTGAAATACCTGGATTCGAATCATCAGAGCAACTTGTTTAAAAAAAAAAAAAACAAAAAAAAAAAACAACTGCTTTCTGGGCCCCATCTCACTCAGACCCACTGAATTAGAATCACTGGCACTCAGGTAGTCCTAGGGCCCACACCAGTCTGAAAACCACTGAGCAATTTCAAATGTGCATCTCCTCTGTGCTGCTTCTGGAGCTGGTTTCGATATACTGTTAAACTGATCAACATAAAGTAACCGAATAATCTGCAAAAACTTCAAAAACCATGTCGTAGCTTTGTGTATGCCCTAAAGTGAATGAGGCGGGGCAGTGTTCTGGAATTCTTATGAATGATATACATCTCTTTACAAATAGTCAGTTTTCTAAAAGGAAATGTGTGCATTCTTGGTAACACATGCACTCACACATACTTTCAGTGCTAAACTCTTCATAGAAAATGACAGGCGGACGTGGAAATATCCACATGAACACACCTCCCCCAACTGTCTGAAATCCAGAGGCATACATCTGAGAGTACATCCCTATGTATAGACAACTTCAAACAAAAACAGACCAGCTAAAGACGGAAAGCACCCTCCTTAAATCTAATATTCACTTTGTCTAGGACCAAACCAACTCCAACTAATTTAACAAGCAGCAATAAATAACCCATTATATGTTAGCTTTTAGTCATTAAACACCCTTCCCTTTTAATTAAAGAAAACTTGGAAACTAGCTCTCAAAGGGGTCCTAAATTTAAATGTTTAAGAAAAGACTGCTTTTGATACAAACTGCATAAAACAAATAATGAAAAGTCTTAAATGTTGGATGGGGTGGTATTTCAAAGAATTAACTAATTGCAACCTGAGAGAGAAACAAGATACATCTGCTTCCGGGTACCTCTCCCACCTCATGCTCTTAAAGGCCCCAGTTTCAATTTGGGAGTAGAAGCACGAATGTTTTTCGTTAATATGAAGAGTCAAAATATTTTAAAGGATCACACTCCCACCAGTTGCAATTTCCCTTTTGCAAGTTACCTAAGAAAGAAAAGAGCTATTAGTGATAGGGTGGGTATGGGGTGACAGCCACATGCAGACTGATGCTTTCTTTATCTCCCACTGCAGATCTGCGGGAATATGCAAGAATGGTTTAATAAACACCACCATTTCACTTTTCAGTTTAAAGTGTTCTTTTCTGTGTAATTAAGTTCTTAAAACATGACTATAATTTGACTACATTAATAACGCAATGAAGCAAGTCTTCAGGTAAAGTACCTTGGACGGACAAAAGGTTTCCAAAAACACAGCCAAAAAGTCATGCCAAACTGAGGGAAAGGAGGTAATGCCTGTGGAAAGAGTAACAGTTGCCCTTGCTCAGATGATTCAAGCATTTGGGGGAGGCAGCAACAGTCCTTCCCTAGCAAAGATATATGGGGCATAATTTACGAAATCAACAAACGAGTTGCCCTTGTTTTATTGCAAAGCACAGGGCAGCAGGCACAACAGAGAAAGAGAGAGGGGGGGAGACACACAAAAGTCAGGCAAAACAGGAAATTTGAGGAAACTATTTCTGAAATGTAAATAGGGTTTTCGTTACTTTCAATATTGCAGAAGCAGAGAAGTTCCACTAGATGGAAGGTGCGGGGTTTTCTTGTACATCCTATTTTTCAGCACATGGGACCTGGTTCACAATGTACGGGGCGGATATTTCAGATACAAATGGTTAACATCAGAATAAGAACCAAAATGTATTTTAAACGTTCCCCTTGACGCTGAGCCCTTCCTTTTCTCTCCTAGAGATCATGGAAGAAGGCCTGTTACCAACTGTTTTACGCACTAGCTTGGGGACTCAGGACAATGTATTTGTTTTCTTGAACATCACTTTCTTCTCTGGGGAAGAGGAGGATAAGAGCAGTTCTTACTCCACAAAACCATCGTGAGACACCCAAATGATACAGTGACTGAAATCTAGTAAGTGCCAAATATGCCAGGTATTTTTATTAATAACAATGGGGTAATTCTACTCTCAAAAGCAACCCATGGAATATCAGAAAGTCAGTTATTGGTAGTTTTGTTTTGTTTTGTTTTTTCCTGCGATATATCTGTCAACACATATCAGTGGCTTTATTTTTAAAGAAAGAGTGTTAGCAGGTTATTGGTATAGAAAATGCCCCATATGAAAAAGACTGCCCTGGTAACTTATCTGAGAGATGTGTCATTTACCCTCAAAGACAGCAGAATACACAAACACGAGTTCTCATGCTAGGATATAAAGATGGGTATTGGAGAGTGCTGACAGAATGCTGGGCTACTGAAGACAGAGTTTACTCATTCACACATCTCTGCCATGTTCTTAAATGTCTTTGCTAATCCTCACTATGAAACTTAAAAAAAAAGAAAAAGAAAAGCATCTGAAATCCACAGAAATCAGGGTGAAAGCAATATTAATAACATATTGATATCATACTTGTGGATTAATACCATTTTCAAAATTAGCAATCCAATAAAATCAAAGTCAAAAAAGTGAACCTAATAAATTTATACACACAGGATTCAAGAAAACACGCAGTAGTACTGTACCCACACGATCCTAGAACATCTAGGTAAATTACAATTATTGTGCTATATTGCAATTTTACTATCAATTAGCATGGACCATTTTTCACCAAAAATCAAACAAATCCCCTCTTTCTGCCAGGTACATACCTAAAATATCCTTGGTAATCACGAAAGAGATCCAAGTCCTTGGGGGGCTGATCCACCTCTCCATCTCTACCCCCATGAAATTAAAGCAACAACGTCATCAAAGTAGAAGACCAAAAGGACTCAGGAGTGTGAAGCAAGAGAGCATTAATTACGAAGTACAGTGCTTTTGCACATTCACATTGAGTGCAAATTCCTCTAAAGCATATTTTAGTATACTATATCTCACACTGCAGCAATTGAGAACTTCTGTACACAAAAATACTAGGGGAAAGGGATCAACCACTGGCTCAAAATTTGCACTTGGTCTGACATGCACAATCAAAGCACTTGAAAAGATATGCCTGGGAAACAGGATTTTATTGATATTTATGGGTAGGTTTGTTTCCTACAAGTCTTAGCCATTTCTTCTCCTTACTTTCTGCTTTTTAGCAAAACACACTCTGTGCCCAACATGGGGGCACAGGACAGGGACTATTGTGCTCCAGGCTTCCTTGCAGCACATCTCAACCAGTATTGGCTACAACTCCAGCACCACGCACCAATTTCAGGAAAATTAGAGTTCAGTCCTTTCTTTCTGTCCATTTTCGTAATCTCACAGAGGCACAACTGTTCCAGAAACCAGCTCCCCTACCAGTCAGATATTTACACTAAACCTTTACTAAAGCGCTTGCTATTACAATGCTATCTCATTGATACAAGATTACTTCACTTCTGAACCACATCAAGTTATATAATACTCCAACAATCAAAAACATTGCCCCTCAAGAAAGATGCAGCCCAGATTATTTTCATGTGCTTATGTGAGCAGAATGCCAACATTTTTGTTTAATGCAATGCAAATCTCAAAAAAGAGTTTAACCATGAAGGCAGCATGCAGGCAAAAAACCCTTCCAATGTACACATGTCCACATACACACACTACATAGACACGTTGTCAAGCTATAAAGAAATCACCCTGGATCAGAACTTTACAAACTGTCCATTTCTCAAGGTGTAACCTCATTTTCAAAAACCCCAAACAAACATCAGATCAAACGAAATATATACATATTTTTTTAATTTTGGGAAAGTGTAATATCCCTGTGCTTGACAAGGTGAAATATTCTGCCTTTTTACTCTGATTTGCAAAATAGGTATGTGAGCAAAATAACAGAATAGAGCATTTACCTATCCATTTAGCAAATAATATGGAAGACCTACTCTACATCTTTATTCAAATGAAAATACTTTCCCCCGGCATTTATTTCTTTAGCTGGTAGAAACCCCACCCTGTAAGGAACACAAGCGTAAAGCAATCTCTTGCAATGGACCATTTTACTTATTCCGCAATTTCTTACCCAAATTACACAGGTATAATTATTTTGACACTATAATGAAAAGAAAATGGGATTTGGGCACCGTAGGTTTATCTAATAACACTATTTCTTGCCAGACTTCACAGCACTGACAGTCACAAAGAACCTTGTCCATTCCAATAGGAAATATTTGATTTTACTGTAGGAACATTATTTATTTTCACCAAGTTGCTATTATCAGAAAGGATATGATAGCTGAATAATAAAAATGAAATCAAGAAATTCTGGTGTTTCAAAGCTTTATTTTTTTTCTGCTCTCACTTTTGACATTTTCTTCCCCTGGAGAGACAAGATAAAGTGCTGTCATAAATGGGTGACTTTTCTTGTCAAATGACAGATTTGATTCTCCATGGTAACCACAAATCAAGGTGCTAGTAGGAATTAAAGCTTCTCTTAAAAGGCGTCTTTATGTTTATAAAATGAATTTAAATTAAACGGGTATTAGGTACAGTCTTTACCTCAATTTATTTATTGACTGAAGAGCTCTGGATGGCAAGAAGCACATTTGCATTTTTAAGGAAAGATAACATATTGTCCTGACAGATGTATAAACAAAGCAAGTTACAAGGTCATGCTTCATACACTAGTTCTGAGACCCAAGAAGGGGATACAGATGGACATCTAGCAGTTAAGAAGTATTTAAATACTGTAAAAGGTGTAAAAATTACCTACAGGGGAACAGATGATGGAGTCTCTCTAGTTCTCTTCCTAATGTAGCATTTTTTTCTATTCCCAGTTACTAAAGATTTGTGAAATTGTCAAAAACAGAATGCCAAAAGGCAATCTCCCTCTTCGTCTTGTGTCCCTCATGTAATACATAGAGGGTGGTTGTTGTTTTTTAAAATCCCTTCATCACAAATAAATATTCCATTCAAAATCATGTTATTTTAGCCTCTAAATTCAAGTACAGCTAAAATAAAACATTTGCTTCCCAATACGTTTAAGAAAGGCAAACACACATGAAAAAGACTATATATCATGATTTCAGAAGAATGAGATAATTAATCAGTGTGTTAAGCTGATTTCAATTTTCATAGAAAATGAATGCTGATTTGCTTCCTTTTTTAAATAGTATTCTTGGCCATTAGAACTTAAGAAGCAAGATCACGTGCTATTGGATCCTAAAATAATATATCAGGCCCCATCTTCTTTTTTTATTTTTTTGAGACTGAGTCTCGCTCTGTCGCCCAGATTGGAGTGCAGTGGTGTGATCTCGGCTCACTGCAAGCTCCGCCTCCCGGGTTCACGCCATTCTCCTGCCTCAGCCTCCCGAGTAACTGGGACTATAGGCGCCCACCACCATGCCCAGCTGATTTCTTGTATTTTTTAGTAGAGAAGGGGTTTCAATGTGTTAGCCAGGATGGTCTCGATCTCCTGAACTCGTGATCCACCTGTCTTCTTGATATCAGCAAACCGTTAGCTGGTCTAGAGGAGTGAAGGGTTTTTTTGTTTGTTTGTTTGTTTGTTTTTGTGACAGTCTCACTCTATCACCCAAGCTGCAGTGCAGTGGCGCGATCTCAGCTCACTGCAACCTCTGCTTCCTGGGTTCAAGCGATTCTCCTGCCTCAGCCTCCCGAGTAGCTGGGATCACAGGCACCTGCCACCACGCCCAGCTAATTTTTGTTTTTTTGTTTGTTTGTTTTTTTGGGTTTTTTTGAGACAGAATCTCACTCTGTCACCCAGGCTGGAGTGCAGTGCCATGATCTCGGCTCACTGCAATCTCCGCCTCCCGAGTTCAAGCAATTCCCTTGCCGCAGCCTCCAAAGTAGCTGGGACTACAGATGCACACTGCCAGGCTCAGCTAACTTTTTTGTATTTTAGTATACACGGTGTTTCACTGTGTTGCCCAGGCTGGTCGTGAACTCCCGAGCTCAGGCAATCCACCTGCCTTGGCCTCCCGAAGAGCTGGGATTACAGGCGTGAGCCACTGCACCTGGCCTAATTTTTCGATTTTTAGTAGAGATGGGGTTTCACCATCTTGGCAGGCTGGTCTTGAACTCCTGATCTCATGATCCACCCACCTCAGCCTCCCAAAGTGCTGGGCTTACAGGCGTGAGCCACCGCACCTGGCTGGAGTGAGGGTTTTAAGTTCATAAATATTAAACATTGAAGTATATATCATTTTTGGAAGTTCCCATGATAGCAGAGGGCAATGCTAACCTGTCTGAAATGTGTATTGTCAACAGTATAGTCATTCTGATAGACAAGTTTAACCTAAAATAAAGAAAGGAAAAAGAAGAGTCTTACATTATACGCTGGTAGCTGAGAGAATTCATCATTCTGAGTGGCAACCATGTAAGCTAAGCAAAATTTGATTGTACACTGTCTCTAGTTGAAAGAACAATGTTGAGAATTAAGCCAAATTCCCTTCTTATAACGTCTGATGGTGGTGCCTTTGACTGTTGGGAATAGCTCTGACAAGCTGAAGGGAAAAAAACAACCGGTACAGTTACAATAAAGAGATGGGCAATACCATCTAGGAATCTGTGATTTAAACCTAAATGCTTAGACGTTTGGTTGGTTGGTTGCAGAGGGAGGTATGAGTTTTATCTTAGGGAAGTTAAAAAGACTTTGTCCATTCTTGAGTTTAATCAGTACAAGCCATAATAAAATGGTGCCTAAAAGTTATAAATCTCTTTGGAACTCTGTGTACAAAGCATATTTTATGGTGGTGTGAGTCACACAGAACTCTCTATTTCAGTCACAATGGCTTTTGTTTCATATTAGAATAAAGTGGGTTGATGATCTTATTCTCATTCCGTGTAAAAAGTCAAACTAACATCATATCTAAAAACACAGGTCAACGAATTACCCAGAAACGAGTGTTTGAGGAGACCGCATGCAACATAGTAAGTGCATGGGAGATTCTGCAGGGTTGTGACATCAGTGTTAAATGAGCCACGATCGTATCACTGCGCTCCAGCCTGGGCGACAGAACGAGACCCTGTCTCAAAAGATCAAAAAGAAGGAAAACAAGGTAACTGCCTACAGGGACCACAGGTCTCTAGTATCACAATGTAAAGTTACCCCATCAAGAGGAGATTGGCAGAGCTTGGTATTCTAAGAAAGAGTGATTAACACTGAGAGAACTTGACCCTCCCCAGAATAACTGACACTCCCCTTTAGGCAGAGGCGAGTGCTAACAAGGATGTCCCATAAAACTGGAACTATCTCTACCTGGTGTTGATATTGTCTGCCTTAAATTAATTCACTAGTAGAGAAAGGAATTCACCAAGATGAAGGCCTTACAGGATCGCACATAAACGCGTGCTGCATAAAATCAGGAAACACTTCGCTAATGCACTACTGGATAAAGCAAATTGCTCATTAAAATGAGACTCATCAGGGTAAAAAATGGGAATGCTAAATTGGCCTGGAAATGAAGTTATTTACCATTTTGTTTGAAAGGAGGGACAGAAGAAAAATGTGTAAACCTATTCCAGTCATGCAGTTGGAATCTGGTTACTCTGTTTAGATGTTCGTGTCACAGAATCAGCTCAAGAATTTCTCGAGAAAAATAAAATAGGGTTCACTTCAAACAACACCTTCCACCCGCCTTTGGGAGTGCACTAGGCTTTTCAGCGGTAAGCTCAGCCTCACAGAATCACGTATCCATGATGGGCCAACTACACAGATAAAGTTCTCCTTCTTGGTAAGCTGCAGTCGCCATTCAACTTTCTAAGACAGAATAAAATAAGTGAGAACCCATTCGTGTAAAGTTGAAATTTCACTGGGTGTCTTCAGCTAAAACCTCCATAGGATTTAAAAATCAGTTAAGATGTGAGAGGTAAATCATTGCATCTGTGTTAGAAATCCGGATTTGACTCAGAAGAAATTCCATGTAACTCTATTGTATTCTAGTCATCCAATGAAGGAAAATTCAAACCAGCCACCGCCTTCAACACGTTTTTCATTTGTGCGTGATGTAGCTTCATCTGGTCCAGATTAAGGACCGTCACATATATACTGCTGACTTGAGTTTACTGCTGAACCTGGTCTAGCAGGCTGGTCACCCCAGGTCTTCTCTTGAAAGCCAATGCTATGCCAAAGACAGCACCATGTATAAAACCACCTCCTATTCCCCATCAATCAACCAAATGTGCATTTTCACATGGAAGGTGCCTGCCTGCAAGGCCAGCACCTGACTTAACCCTTGGCAGGAGAGCCTCTCCTCTCTCTGTAATTATCAGTCCCAGACCTCAGAACTTGTCAAGGAGGCCAAGCGTGGTGGCTCATCACGCCTGTAATTCCAGCACTTTGGGAGGCTGAGGCAGACAGCTTGCTTAAAGTCAGGAGTTCGAGACTAGCCTGGGCAACACGGTAAAACCCCAACTCTACTAAAAATACAAAAAATTAACCGTGCGTGGTGGCATGGGCCTGTAATCTCAGCTACTCAGGAGGCTGAGGCAGAGAATTGCTTGAACCCGGGCGGCGGAGTCAAGATCACACCACTGAACTCTAGCCTGGGTGATACAGTGTGAGACCCTGTCTCAAAAAAAAAAAAAAAAACAACTCACCAAGGGGGGAAAATATCCATCACAGGTCACGTTTGGAAAACAGCTCACACCTACCACATGGCTATGGGTTCAGGACAATTCAGGGCTCTGCTGGCAGGGAAGACATCCCACACTCAGGAGCTGCATGCAACAGGCTCTCCCAATTGCCTGACATGAATGGTGATGCTGAGATTCTCTAGGCTGGGGTCTCTCCCCATGAGAAAACGAAGATAACGATAACCACGCCTACATCACGGAGTGCTGTACTTTCCAATAATGCCTGTACCATGCTTTGTGGTCCCTGAATTAAAGGCACTGTTTAACAAAAGCAAGAAAGCAGCTACAAGGGTAACTATCATGACTGCGTCTTGACCCCAAACACAGCACAGTTCAATTAATCATCTCCTGGAGGTTTTGTCTGGCTATGCCTGGTCCTTGGCTAGAACCAAGAACAGCCCCTGCAGAGATGTATATTTTGTAATAATGGAAGTATTCATGCGGGCCAGGAGGAAGGCACTGGAAAGAGCGGATCCAGCCTGAGCAGGACTGAGAGGTGGCAGCAAACATCTATTTCTGCAAAGGCTGAGTGACCAGTTTACCAATTTGTAAATGAGGTACACTAATTAAGAAAACAGGCTATACACGTGACTCACCCTTCTATCCCAGCACTTTGGGAGGCCACGGCAGGACGACTGTTTAAGCTCAGGACTTCAAGACCAACCTGGGCAACATAGGGAGACGTCATCTCTACAGGAAATTTAAAAATTAGCTGGGCATGATGGGACATGTTGTGGTCCCAGCTACTTGGAAGTTGAAGTGGAAGAATCAACTGTGCCTGGAAGATGGAGGAAGCAGTGAGCCATGATCGTATCACTGCACTCCAGCCTGGGCAACAGAACGAGACCCTGTCTCAACAAAACAAAAAGAAGGAAAACAAGGTAACTGCCTACAGGTCTACAAGTCGGGAGCAGGTGACCAGCATCCCCAGAGAATGCCCTGCTCCCCTCAGTGCGGCGCTCTCGGCTGACTGCCAAAGTCAGCGACCTCCAAAGAGGGCCCCAGATATGTCTCCTTAAAGGCCCCACACTGGTTGGAGTGTGGGCCCTTTAAGGAGGCCTCTTGAGAGGGGGAAGGTGAATCAGAGGCCAAGTTACTACTGTTCCATGCTCAGCCTCTTTGGGAGTTGACTGGAGCCAGGGTTCCTTTGGCTCCTGGGAGCTGGGAAGTAAAGAAGCCAAACAGCAAGATGCCCTCCCCACAATCTGGCACTTTGAAAAAACAGCCTTTCTCCATAGGCACTGCCAGGAAGCAAGTTGGCCTCTGCTCTACCCTTTTCACCCCCAAGGTAGGGGGATGACTGAAGACAAGTGACCTCTCTGATCGCCACTCAACAGTCACTTCCTCAGGGAAGCCGAGCCCCTTGACTAGCCATTACAAAGGTGGCACACACAGGGGACTGACTTTGTGGCAAATGGGGGACTAAGCACAAGTGGGAAACCAGACTTCCCCAAGTCCAGTCTCCAAACTTCCCCCTTTCCCCTTACATAATCTCATAGGAGCTATCTGACATCTAACCCTCAGTTTCCTCATCTGTAAAATGGAGATTGTAGCACCTGCCTCACAGGGTTTTCTACCATGTGTAGATCCAGCGAGCTATTGTAAGCACTTACAAGAGGGCCAGGCTAAGGCCGGGCGCAGTGGCTTATGCCTGTAATCCTAGCACTTTGGGGGGCTAAGGCGGGCGGATCACCTGAGGTCGGGAGTTCAAGACCAGCCTGACCAACAAGGAGAAACCCCGTCTCTACTGAAAATACAAAATTAGCCAGGTGTGGTGGCACATGCCTGTAATCCCAGCAACTTGGGAGACTGAGGAAGGAGAATTGCTTGAACCCCAGAGGTGGAGATTGTGGTAAGCCGAGATCATGGCATTGCACTCCAGCCTGGGGAACAAGAGAGAAACTCTGTCTCAAAAAAAAAAAAAAAAAAAAAAAAAAAAAAAAAAAAGGGCCAGGCTAGAATTGTCGTCATCTTCATAACAATGCTATGAAGTGGAGACTAATATGATCTCCACTCTGCAGATGGGAAAACTGAGGCACTGGGTGCTTAAGGAATTTGCTTAAGATGGAACAGCCAGGAAGTGGTCTAACCTAAGCCGTCCAACTCCAGGACCTGCTCTGTGAAATCTAGGCTGGTGCAGGTCCCACAGCCTCTGTTTTACATCATGAACATGGCACTGAAATCTCACTTTTATTCATGCAATGCTCCACAAGGGCAGGGGCCGCACTTGGTTTCACTCATTATTGTCTTAGCACAGTGTAGGTGCTCTAAGAGTTTAAAAAAAGAGCAAATCCATCCTTCCATCCATCTAAGCCAGGGGTCCTTAACCCCCAGGCCACAGACAGGTACCAGTCCGTGGCTTGTTAGGAACCCGGATGCACAAGAGGTGAGCAGAGGGCAAGCAAGCATTACAGCCTGAGCTCCGCCTCCTGTCACATCAGCAGTGGCACTGGATTCTCATAGGAGGGCGAACCCTGTTGTGAACTGTGCACACGAGGGATCTAGGTTGTGCGCTCCTTATGAGAACCTACCTAATGCCTGATGATCTGAGGTAGAACAGTTTCATCTGGAAACCCCTCTCCCCAACCCCTCGCATCCGTGGAAAAATGTCTTTCATGAAACAAGTCCTTGGTGCCAAAAAGGTTGGGGACCACTAATCTAAGCAACATGCTGGACAGATAAAACAGAACACTGATAAAGCTGACAACCAGGCATAAGTGTGTACAGTCCCCTGTGGAAACAGATGCCAGCCCATCCTAAGCCTGCCCCCAGACCTTTCAAGGACGCTTCCTCTGCCTTCTCTCCACCACAGACTGCTGCCCGACGGCACCCAACCTCTCCGCTTTCCTGCGCTGCCCTTATTTTTGTCTTGGGGCTGGGAAAAATCTGAACAGGCGAGCTGCTAACTTTTCTCTAGAAAACAACTTTCCCCAGCTATTTGTCAACTTCTGTCATTCAAAGGGATACAACACAAATGTATATCTTTAATGAAATTCACAGTCAAGGAAAGTTGTCATCATCTAGTTATATCTGTTATGACATACATTTCATTTTGTTCAATACATAACAGAGAAGCTATTTAATCAAACAGAAGATTCTTGCTAAAATGACAGTCCAAGCAATGTCCAAACAAGCGTTTATTATGCTATGCGAATCTGATCGGGATTGGATTGTTTTCAGCGGAATTTTTTTTTCCTTCCTCTTCCATTGAGAAAATAGCTTAGGGGGTGGGTGCAGAAAACAACACTGGACAATGGAGGCGGAGTCTGATGCTGACTCAGCGGTGAGTGCAGCGACGTGAGCCCCACCCCAGAGTTTACAGGGAGAAAGTAGAAAGATACATCCAACCATCAGGAAGGTCACAAAGAGCACTGCCTACAGCAGGGGGTTGAATCTTTGCTCTCCTTACCATATAGTTCTACATGAGAGACGCAGGTACAAGCTCTAAACACAGACACATGACATCTGTGTTTCTCAAGTGATACTTATCCTTGGATACGTTTTGTCTTTACAATTTAATGAACACTTAGCTTCAATGAGAAAACCCATGTTACTGCAGGAGAATTTAGTGGGTTGGAGAGCTAGCCCAAGGCCAGAAAAACAAAAAGAAAAAAAATGCTGAAGGAGGTGATTGGGTACTTGGGCTTTGGGCACCACAGATGTTGCGAGCTTGAGAAAAAGGAAATGCATATTATGTGTGTGTGTGTGCATGTATATATAAAACAAGCAAATACATACACGTACATGCATACATACATATGCCTATGCACACATGTATATACACATACATATATACATGCACACACATATATACCCATATAACAGTAATGTATAGAGGATGATAAATTTCTTCCTTCTGATTCATTCACCACACAGTACCTGGAACAAGGTAGGATTTCAACAAAGAATTGTTGGGTGATTGGATAGGTAGATGGATGAACAGACAAGTTAATAGAAGGATACATGGGTAGGTAGGTGGGTGGTGGACAAATGTAATCTCCCCAAAAAGAAATGACTGCTGAAAATTATTTTAGTACATTATTCTAAGACACGGCGGCCCTTTATCCAGGGACTTCCTCCTTACTATTGCTCAAGGTGTGTCCTCAGCTATGCCAGGACAGCTCTTGTATTAAAGGAAGAAAACATCTTTATAAGATAGTTGGGGGTAACCTGTGGCTAAAAAACTTTCCTTTTCCTGAGCCAGGATAATTGGTCACTATGGCAACAATGACAAAGACTGCCAATTAGCCCAAAACTTTATATTACTATGCTAATGTTCTAAGTAAATGAGGGATGGTGGAGCCCAGTAATTCTCATACTGAAAGACTTCTTAAAACAAAGATCGCTGGATCTCTCCCTCAAGAGTTTCTGATTCAGTAGGTCTGGAATAGGACCCAGCAATGCACTTCTACTAAATTTCCAGATGATGCTGATGCTGCAGCACAGGGACCATGCTTTGTGCGCCACCAATCCTGACAATCTCCAAGGTTCCACGGATTCTCATAGGTTACAAGTCTATTCATGATCTACCAAAACTCTTGTTAGCTGAATAGACTTGGAAAAGTAGATCCACCCTTATCTAAGGTACCATAAGGGGTCACAGCATTGCTAAATTTAAGATCAAGATACCTGATCATTTCAACAGTCCTCATTAGGTGGGATTTTTAATCCTTGGAGAAGCAATGTTGTGTTTTCTTGTTTTGTTTTGTTTTTTTTCTTTCACAGTTCTGTATTCATTTTTGGCGAGTTAAAAATACCTGTCCAAACATTTGAAAAAATGAATTTCAAAAATTCAATCACAATATGATGACATAAATTGAGCTCAGGAGTCTGTAAGAAATTTCCAAAGGGTCATCTAAGTCATTGCTTGGCTTCAAACAGGATTTGCAAGCCAGCCACCAAATGTCAATAAGTATGCCTGACTGACGTGAAGGTGAGCGGCCCCAACACTTCTCCTTGGTGTGACTATCCTGCTCCAGAGTCGGGCCACCTTAAAAGACTCTTACCATGTTCCCACATCACACAGGGATCTCACCTGCTCTTCAACACGTGATACTGTTCTCTCTGGAGAACAGCAGGGTGAACAGCCCCTTGCTAACAATTCCTTCTGCTATGTATAAAGACGCTAAAACTCCCACCCACCCCCCAACCAGGCTTCTCCTCTATATGTTAAGTAGTTTCCATTCCTTTAACCATTCTACAAAGATCCCATTCGCCACCCTTTCATCATTGCCATGGATCACCTCTACAGCCTTTCCCAAATCCCTACCCTTTCCTTGTTTTCACCCTGGGGCCTGGACAAGACACTGGCCCTGACTCTTTTCACGGACTCTCATTAATATGTCCTGAATCATGTGAGGCTTTTAAGAACAGCACTTCACTGCTGACACAAGCATCAGTGTGAAAGGAGAAGCACCAGACGACTCCACTTGACTGAAGATCTGAAAGAGAAAAAGGAGCAGGACCACGCTGGCACGTAGGTGCTTGAGCAGGACACAAAAGGTATCTCAGGAGTCACTCTCCGGAATGAGAATTTGGACCCAGGGATGCTTGAGGCCTGTGGAGTACTTCCAACTCAGAGCAATTCCACTGGCACTGGGTGTTGGCTTGTAAATGGCAATATCCAAATCAGAGAGGAAATGACAGTGCATTCCAAGCAAAATGGCACACATTTAGACTGACTAAGAAAATAACAATAAAAGTGCAAATTTATTCTGCATGTGTGATCATGATTATCATTACATCAAGTTCCATATATGCCCAGCCAGAATAAATATTAACCCATTTTATAAATGACTTTATACTGCATTTGTGGATACAGCTCCACCCAAACCCAAAACAACACTGTTTCCATAGTAACCAACAGATTTTAAAGAAGGAAAAAGGAGGGGAAGACTTCAGAACGGATAGCAATCAAATAAAATAGCCAGCATCAACAAAATATGTCAGCATTATTTAAAACACACAGGACCATTCTATAGCTTAATCTCTTTCCCAGAAAACCACCCCCCTTCTAAGTCACCTTCTTGTAAAGCCAGTCTTCCCTCAAAGAAATAATTGCAAAATTGTTTCCATTTTAATTGAGGAAAGAAGCAAATTTATTGAGTCACTCTTGGGATCCAAATGGGAGTGTGATGAAGAAAATAACATCTACTAAGTGACTTAGTGCACACAGAAACTCACATTGATTACCAATGGGTAATTATGAAATCTTAGCTGGGCTTTGATGATCATATTAGAGTGTCTATTTTCTTGCTGCATGTAATGAGGGAGGAAAAGAAGTAAAAGCCAAAATGGAAAGCCAGGGAGCTAAAAACCATAAAAACTGCAGACCACCCTCAACTGAAAGCCAGATTTTTCACTGGAACTTTCTCAAGTATCAGTTCCCCCCAGTGAATTTTGCACACAGATGATGTGCAGTAGCTCTCCATATCCCTGCAAGTTCTTTGGTCTTATGCCTCTAGATAAAATCCAAAGCAACACCTATAAGCAGCATCCTGTCTGTAGGACAGAAATGGCCTCATGTAGGGTAATCTATGAACTCTAAAGACTCACAGCCCTGGTGATCTCCCTCTCCTCTCACTTTCCAACTGCCTCCTGATTTCAAAATATTGCAGATAAAATAAAATATTAATAAAATAAAATTAATAAAAATAAAATATTCATAAGACATAAAAAAGGAATTTTGAGTCTCTAGTTCCTACTGTCCTTCAGAAAGAAGTTCTAAAGTAATTTATTCATGTGTTCTCTCCTGCATTCTAGCTGTGTGACCGTGGGTAAGTTATTTAACATCTCCTTAACCTTCCTGAGCCTGTTTCTTTACCTGTAAAACAGGAATGATACCAGCATCTACCGTATAGAGTTGTTACACAGATAAAATGAGTTAACTGGTACAAAGAGCTTAGTGGAATACCTAATACACAGCTAAGAGAATGTGTGTTACTATTATTGTTGTTATTCATAAGTAATTCTTCTTTCTTAATGACTTAAGTCAAATCCTGATGGCTTTCCTTAGAAAACAACGTTTGAGGCCAGGCGTGGTGGTGGCTCATGCCTGTAATCCCAGCACTTTGGGAGGCCGAAGCGGGCAGATCACGAGGTCAGGAGATCGAGACCACGGTGAAATCTTGTCTCCACTAAAAATACAAAAAATTAGCTGGACGCAGTGGCAGGCGCCTGTAGTCCCAGCTACTTGGGAGGCTGAGGCAGGAGAATGGCGTGAACCCGGGAAGCGGAGCTTGCAGTGAGCTGAGATTGCCTCACTACACTCTAGCCTGGGTGACAGAGCGAGACTCCATCTCAAAAAAAAAAAAAAAAAAGAAAACAACATTTGAGGCCGGTGCAGTGGCTCACACCTTTAATGCCAGCACTTTGTGAGGCCGAGGAGAGCAGATTGCCTGAGCTCAGGAGTTCGAGACCAGCCTGGGCAATATGGTGAAACCCCATCTCTACCAAATATACAAAAAATTAGCCGAACGTGGTGTGCACTCCTGTAGTCCCAGCTATTCGGGAGGCTGAGGCACGAGAATTGCTTGAACCCGGAGGCAGAGGTTGCAGTGAATAGAGATCACGCCACTGTCCTCCAGCCTGGGCAACAAAGCAACACTCTGTCTCCAGAAAAAAAAAAAGAAAGAAAGAAAACACTCAATATTGCAGAGAAATACTGCTGAACTAGGAGATCTCATAAACTTCAACTATACAGTGTTATCAACTAGTCTTGAATGGCATAAGCTTCTGAGACAGACAGAACTGGATCTGAATGGTACCTGTGCGCACATGACCATTAGTCTGTCCCTTCACCTTCCTAAGCCTCAGCTTCCTACCTCTACAATGGGAGCAGTTAGAGAGTGACCACCTAAAGACTTGTGGCAAGGGTAAGTGGGAGAATCCCTGTATAGCATTTCACAAAGAATCTCCTACATTAAATATTAAATATATGTTGACCATTATTATTCTGTTTCCTTGTTTGGACAAAACATTGATTCAACAACTATTTATTGCATCCTATTGTGTGCTAGATGGCTAAAAAAAATTGATGTGGTCTGCACTCTTATGAAGTTTACACGTCAAAGGAGAAAAGCTTACATTGAATAAACATACACAAATATACATATTTAATTATATATAAATTATATATTATAATAAACACACTTTTACGTTTATTATGTTATAATAAACATACACCAAAAATATTTAGTTATATATATATAATTATAAACTCTGACAAGTGTTATAAAGGAAAAGCACAGGGTGAAATAACTGAGGTTTGTCAATGGCAATATTAGGTCACACTTTTAAGATTTTTCTACTGTACCTAATATAATGCAAAAATGGTATATCCCACCAATAATCACCCAGAGTACAAACGAACGTTTTGAGTATACACCTTCTAGTCATTTCCACAAAGGATTCAAAACAACGGCAGGGCCTTCCTTTTAGGCAAAACTATAACAACGTTCCATTCTTTTCAACTCAGATGGAACACAGGCTCAGTTTATGTTTACAGCAGACATGCAAATTGAAACACTCGTGATAGAAAAGAATAAAAAGGTAGAAATGAGACAGTCCACCCTGAAAGCCATACCTTCAAGGACCCCACATATGTTGTTCCTGTGTTTCTTTATGAATCATCAATGTCTAAAGAATCATATAATCCTAGAATACGGCGGCAGCTTTACCATGTTCTCAGGTGAATAAAATGGTAACTCCATGTTCTGATGATTCAAAGTGGTTCCATCTGATCAGACCAAGAAAGACCCAGCAGCATAACACCAGGTGACTCCCAGGTTTAAAGATTTATCTGAATTTGTTCTACAGCTCTACTGGGAGAGGTTCCCTGTACTTCTTCCTCCAGTTTGCCTAATGGTAGAAGATGTCCAAATGTAATTACATTTACATTTTATTAGGAAGTCAGTGAGTCACTAAAAGTCGATGCTAGAAGGTACGTTTTATAGTTTTTCATTATGTTTTGTGTGCTTCATTGCCTTTAGGGTCATATTTTTGCCGGGGGAGGAGTTATAAGTATGGAATACTTATTTTGCAGAGGACATACATTTTTGTCAGGGTGTTTGTTTTTACCTCCTCAGGACCACTCTCACGCTGGATGATTTGAATTCCCCTATTGAAATGTGGTCCATCACTCTTGGTAAGTAATAAAGATTCAGACTTTCAAGACAGAAGATATAGAACTGTTCACATCCAATATACACTTGATACAAACCATACAAAAATGACTGAGCAAAAAATGAGCAATCTCATGGGTCCGAGAGGATTCAGTAGAAGTTCTGAAAGTATGTAAAATTACACTTTTCCCCTTTTTTTTCTATGCTACATTTTGAATTACATTCTTCAAGTCATATTTTGGGTGTTGGTTCCACTTGCTCTGATACATGCTATTTCAATCCAATGAAGTAAAAGATGCCAAACCTGAGGGAAGACCTCTTCTTATTCTGCCCAGCATTTGGAACTTTGAAATCAGCCCAGAACTCCAACAGGAAGCCCTGGTCCAGAGAACAAATAAAAAGAGCATCCAAGCTCACCATTTGACTCCTAACAAGGCATTTGGTTAATTTTAACTATTTGAGTCCATAAGAGAAATATATGAGAATAACGGAAATGCTAGTTGGTTTTTCCCCCAAAGTGAGAAAAGAGAAAACTAGTCTACATATTAACCCCACTTCTTCAAACTCCCCAAGATATGTCTAGCTCTGCAGCTGTCATTTATGGTGTTCTTCAACCACATGCAGGCGTTGCACTCCAGGGCACCTTCAATTAGTTAGTCCTTATGATGACACAGTAAAAGGGATTTTTTTAAACTTCAATTTCTCAGATGGGGAACCAAGGCTCACTATGGCAAAATAACTTATGAAAGGGCCAGACAGCTAAAAAATAACTGAGCTAAGATTTGAATCCATAACCTGGCACCAGAGCCTATGCCTGTAACCACCACACTCCATTACATAAACACTGATCTGCATTTTAGGTAAGAGAATAACATCACATGCATAGCTCATTTAACCTCACAGGCTTTCTCTGTGGGGTATACTATTATGTAACAGAGGAAAATAAAAAGAGATAAAACTGGGTGAAATAACTTACCCAGGTACACACAGCTAGGAAATGGCAGAACGAGGATTTTAAGTGAGACCCTAAATTGTGGGTTTGCAAACATCCTCCAATACTATAGCCCAATATACTCCCCTGAAATACCCTCCATCTTTGGGCTGGTAGATAGGATCAATGTGAAAACAAATGAAGACACTGAGAGGAAGAAACAAAAATTTCCAGCATTAGATCTTATTCAGAAGTGGCTCCCCTCAAGTCATATGTCCTTCCTCTAGGCATTGTCAAAATATTGTCCCAAAATTTTGTGTATAGCCTTCTCACAAGTAACAAAGTGGCATGAAAAACCACCTATAACCCAAGGACTTGTTCTACAATGAAATGGCAGTCACAGATACAGCTGATGTATAACTGCCCGCCACCTCCCCACCACCGCCCACAAATGAAAGAAAGAGAACAAAAGGAAACCAAATCAAATGTCCAACAGAAGGAAAACAGTTAACCAAATTATGGTTTAAACCAGTGATCCTCAACTGGGAGTTAGAAGGGGATCGATATTAGGAGCTGTGTGGGAGCATTTTTGCTTGTCACAATGACCTGGGAGGCATCCTACAAAATAAATACCCTGCAAGCTGTGACACACACAAAAAGAATGGTTACATCTCAAATAGTGATGATGTCCTCATAGAGAAAGACGGTAATTAATTATGAAGCCCTGCATAGGTGGGAAATGTCACCTGAAAGATACTGAACAGGCCCTGGCACAGAGTAGGCACCTAATAGTATCTGTGCAATGACTGGATGATCTATTACATAGTTCATAAAAGATAATATGGCAATATGAAAATAGTTATGTTAGGGAAAGAAAGTAGGATAAAAAGTTATAAGCACAAGATAATTGCAACTATGTATTTATTTAAATTCTGCATCTAAAAAAGACTAGAAGGAAATACACTTAGATGTTTATTTTTATTGTTTCACAACAGCAAGAGAATTAGTGGCTTTTCTCTCTGTGGCTTAAGTATAGTATAACTGATAATGAAACAGTAAAAAACCTAAATCACATTTAACTGGCTAAAAGAGGCCTAGAAAAGAAGAGTAGAGTGCAACCATTCCAGAATAAATGTGATCAAGAGAAAAGAGCAAGAAGGTTTTTGAAGAAAGATAAATTATGACTATCACCTAGGTATTTCTAGACAGATTTCTGACCCTCATCTCCAAATTCCGAGTACCCTAGTTCAGGGGTCCCCAATCCCCGGGCCACAGACTGGTGTGCATGGCCCGTTAGGAGCCAGGCTGCACAGCAGGAGGTGAGCGTCAGGCAAGCCAGTGAAGCTTCATCTGTGTTTATAGCTGCTCCCCATGGCTCACATCACCACCTGAGCTCCGCCTCCTGTCACATAAGCAGTGGCATTGGATTCTCATAGAAGCCCGAACCCTACTGTGAACTGCACATGTGAGGGATCAAGGTTGTGCACTCCTTATGAGAATCTAATGCCTGATGATCTGTCACTGACTCCCATGAATCCCAGATGCAACCATCTAGTTGCAGGAAAACAAGCTCTGGGCTCCCACTGATTCTATATTATGGTGAGTTGTATAATTATTTCATTATATATTGCAATGTAATAATAATGGAAATAAAGTACACAATAAATGTAATATGCTTGAATCATCCTGAAACCATCCCCTCCTCTGGTCCATGGAAAAACCGTTTCCCATGATTCTGGTCCCTAGTACCAACAAGGCTGGAGAACCACTGCTGTAGTTTACAGTCCCTGCCCACTGAAGCCTTTGTCATGGTGTTTCCCATCTCTGTTATGCACACTGCCATCCGCTGTGTCAGGCACGCTCAAGTCTGAAGTCATGATTTTCTCTTCTCCATCCTATGGCTCCCACCTGCAGGCAGCCCTCACATCCTCTCAGCTTTCACTACAACTCCTATTCCATCTCTCCTTCCCCCAACTTCTATTTCCAACATCATCCCCCTAACCCAAGACCCTTCCTCTCTCCTGGATGCTATCCCTATGCCATCCTACAATTTCCTATTATGTGCAAGGAACACCAAGGCATTTTTATTAAGCAGGCTAAGATGCTCAAACTCCACGATTAAAATGCCCAGTGGAAGTAGCCACTAGAATTTTTTAAGAAGTAACAATTAGCACAGAAAATAAGTTTGGTCTCAAATATTCCTACCAAAATATACCTTCATGGCAATTGGGAGAAGGAAGAGGGTGGTAAATGTCAATTCATGAGAAAGGAAGGGTCTGGAGGCACAAATCAAAGGTGACCTAAGTAGGCGGGAAGTGTCACTGTAAACGCTGAAAATCTTGCATTATACACCAGCATAAATTTGGCCGTTTAAAATGTAAAAATGGGCCAGGTGCAGTGGCTCATGCCTGTAATCCCAGCACTTTGGGAGGCTGAGGTGTGCGGATCACTCACGGTCAGGAGTTCAAGACCAGCCTGGCCAACACGGTGAAACCCCATCTCTACTAAAAATGCAAAAATTAGCTGGTGTGCTGTTGCGCACCTGTAATCCCAGCTACTCAGGAGGCTGAGGTAGGAGAATCACTTAAACCTGGGAGGCGGAGGTTGCAGTGAGCTGAGATCACGCCACTGCACTCTAGCCTGGGAGAAAGAATGAGCCTCCATCTCAAAAAATAAAAATAAAATGTAAAAATGATGTATTTTCCTACTAAACTCTTCAAGGAAAAAAATCACCTCTTCATGGAGATCCACCAGAATAAATTATTCTATGGTTTGGGGATACCTGTAGCATGTCAATGGGGTGCTAATGGTATACACATTCTGGTATGGAATGCACAAGTCTACATGACAAAGTAGAACACAACCTCAAGAAAGCAGATTATCCGATAGCATTCAAAGTGAAACATCACTAGTGTGTTAAGTGACTCTTCAACTAGATATGTCAGTAAGTCGTCCACATAATGGAAATTCCTGAAAGTGGTTTTCTCCCAATCAGGTTATAATCCATGGGGGAATCTTTATGAATGTGCTGTGTTTATAGTGGATGAAAGGAATTAATTTAGAAAGAAATCTGTCTCATGTTCTCTTTTTTAAATATGAATTCGTCAAGTTTTTTTTTTTTTTTTTTTTTTTTTTGAGCAATGATTAAACCAAACTAGTTTGAGCCACAATTTGGTTAACTATTTTCCTTCTGTTGGCTATTTCTTCTGGTTTCCTTTTGTTCTTTTCTTTCTTTCATTTGATGGTGGAGGGAGAGGTGGTGTGCAGTTACACATCAGTTAGGTCTATGACTGCCATTTCATTGCAGAATGAGTCCTTGGGTTATGGGTAAAATTTCACGCCATTTTGTTATTGCAATGGCGCAATCTCAGCTCACTACAACCTCCGCGTCCCAGGTTCAAGCGATTCTCCTGCCTCAGCCTCCCGAGTAGCTGGGATTACAGTCACCCGCCATCATGCCTGGCTAATTTTTTTTGTGTGTATTTTTGTAGAGGCGGGGTTTCACCATGTTGGCCAGGTTGGTCTCAAACTGCTGAACTCAAGTGATCTGCCCACCTTAGCCTTCCAAAGTGCTGGGATTACAGGTGTGAGCCACTGCACCTGGCCACATTGATGGTTTTTTTTTTAATGTGTTTGTTCTTAAATTATGTTTCCTGTCCTTTGGTCTTATTCGCAGTTTAATAATAACTGATTAGGTCTATGACATTCCCCAGGAACCTTAAGCTTTATTAATCTGTTTCATTAAGAACTCACTCATCTGAAGGAAATTTATTGGCACTTATCTCATTCTTCCTCTTGCTCTTGATAAGAGACACCTTTGGTTTTCAAAGACAAATGAGAAAAGATCTTTATGTATCACCAGAGCCTTGAGCTAGTGTTGCAGATACAGCTTTCTCCCTCCCTGGTTGGTTTCCACCATCTTTCTTTCTCTAGCAACGGGTGCACAATGAGGTGTGACACAGTGCCCCACAGAAGATCCACCAGAAGCAGCACACAATGCTGCAGGCCTCCCAACCACCTAACAAGTAGAAAAGTTCAAGGTGCTGGAAGTGTCCCAGTCTAAGCAGATCCTAAAATTCTGAACATTTAAATCCTTTCGCATTTCCATAGAATTCTTTCATCTCCATGTAGGGCTCTAATGAGCCCCAGAAACTGTAAAACTCTCAAAATCAAATGCAACTGAAGCATCATAAAATGAAAAGTCTACATTGCCATGACTTAACTCATTATTCTCATTTCCTTAATAAAATATATTTTAAAATAGCTCTCTACGATTTATAGCAAAATGCAAAATTATAAAATTTTAGATTCAAATAATTACATAGGTAAGCTCGACAAAAGCAATTCTGAACTGTACAAAACCATACAACATAAAGTTAGCAAACATTTCTAACCCTTGGTTTCTGTTTTTCTTATGATGTTGAGCCTTGCATTCATAATGCTAGATTGAATATTAGTGCTACATCCAACTAATGTAACCATGACACTACAAAATACACACAAGCAATGCACATGACTGAAATCCTGTCAGATTATTCAAGTGACAATGGAAAAGAATATTACAAGGTTAATTTCTAATATTGAAGATTTGTATGCATACATAAAGTACCAACTGAAATAGATCTTCAGAATGAAATTTCCTAAAATGATTAAAGTAAAATGTGAAACCTCACAGTTTATACAAGACAAGAAACATTTGGCTGCAAATCGTTTTATAATTTTGCTAATTAAAAATTATCCCATTTTCACTTTGGATTCATTATAACAGAAACAGGAATAACCTTGCCATGCCAGAAACACAAGCAAATGGTTAAAGTTCTACTCTCAAAAAAATCTTTAAAAGTTGGCAAAACATTCATTAGGCTACAAATCAAAACCCGTCTGTCCTTGACATCTCTTTAATGTCTTCCAGATTCCACATCTTCTTTTTTAATCACTCGCTGAATCACTCAAAAATTAAAATATGTTAAAATACCACCCCCATCTTGGACCTCTAGAAAAGTCCTCTGATAGAATACAACCTTCAGCCCCCTGCATGAGCCATGGATCCGTAATACTACCGTCCGATTTATGTAAAGTATTCATTATATTTCACAATGAGAAAAAAATATTCCCAGAATCAATAAATCTGCTACATGTGAAGAATGTAAATAAATACTAAAAAGGGGCCCCCATGAACTCTCTCTTGTGAAGTTTGCCAAGTAGAAATGGGTACCACTATGAGTAAAAATAAAAATCATTTTCAAGCTTCCAAGGTGTTACTAACAAAATATGCTTAAAAAAAGAAGAATGAGAGTGGCAAGGAGGTTGACTGATGAACAAGTATTTCTCCGCAAAGCTAATGAAGGCAATGTTTACAGCCTGCACTTATTTATTTATGCTTCTCTTCCCTGAGCCCTCCATGCGCCATGGGAGTCAGTATGCATTAATGGCACTGAAAACCAGAGAACCTTCCAACTGCAAGTTACAGTAGTCGCTGTGTCAGTGGAAACAATGAATCACAGACATTCAACCTGGGACGAGTTGTGGCAGCACCTTACATGTGTCACCAATGTGTCGTGTGACATGGCTGTTGCCATGGTGAGGCACCATGTTCAGGAAATGTGTTAAGTCTCATAGAAGGCACCCAGCCATCCCTCAAGATACCCATGCCCAGTAACATTGTGATTGGCTTCCTCTCTGAGAATCTTGTTGAAAGGAAGGGGGTGGGAAAGTCACTTGGAGAAAGCTGAAAGAAAATGAAGTACACCATCCCCAGTGTTGTGTGTGTGGGCTCTGGCACATTGAGAATAGCAGGATCTTTAACTTAAAATTAGCTTGAATAGTTTCAATGAAATAAAAGCAGACTATCCCAAAAGGGGGAGGGGGTAATTTTAACATCACTGGCACAATTTATACGCATTAAAACAAAGGATAGGGCTGGGCGTGGGGGCTCACACCTGTAATCCCGGCACCTTGGGAGTCCGAGGCGGGTGGATCACCTGAGGTCAGGAGTTCAAGACGAGCCTGACCAACATGTTGAAACTCTGTCTCTACTAAAAATACACAAATTAGCCGGGCGTGGTGGCAGACGCCTATAATCCCAGCTACTCAGGAGGCTGAGGCAGTAGAATCACTTGAACCCAGGAGGTGGAGGTTGCAATGAGCTGAGATCACGCCATTGTGCTCCAGCCTGGGCAACAAGAGTGAAACATTGTCTCCAAAAAAACAAAAGAAAAAGAAAGAAAGAAAAAGGATAAAGCAAAAGAGACCATAAACCACATCATTTCTTGGGTAGACAGAACAGAAAAATTATAAGGATTAAGGACATGTGAACAACTAATCTTGGTTATGTTTACCAAAAAATCCTCCTCTTGAGCTTTTCTAACTGAAGTCTCCAACTTTACCCTACCACTGCTTTCATCATCTGGAAAGAGAAATAAAAACAGGAACAGGCCGGGCGTGGTGGCTCACGCCTGTCATCCCAGCACTTTGGAAGGATTAGGCAGGCAGATCCAGGAGGTCAGGAGTTTGAGACCAGCCTGACCAACATGCTGAAACCCTGTCTCTACTAAAAATACAAAAATCAGCTGGTGTGGTGCCACGCACCTGTAATCACAGCTACTCAGGAGGCTAACGCAGAAGAATTGCTTGAACCCAGGAGGCAGAAGTCGCAGTAAGAGAAGATCGCGCCACTGAACTCTAGCCTGGGCGACAAAGCGAGACTGTCTCAAACAAACAAACAAAAAACAAGAAACCCCAAAACAAAAGAGGAACGGACTCATGATTATGAGGCTTAAATGATCTACTGCAAGCAAAGGCTTGAGCCGAGGGTCTGGCACACAGTATGCAGCTACTGCAGGCACTAGAACTGGAGTTACCACCTTTACTTCCACACAGTTACCTGGCTCGAAATGAGGAAAAGCCTATTCCAGCATACTAAAGTTTCAAGAGACAATTTGTAATTCTTTATGTGCCAGCTTCTTAGACTTAGAATTTAGGAAGTAGGTTAAGAACAGTCACAACATTTCGTTTCCAAATGATGGAGATAGTTTTGTCAAAAAGAAGTACCCTTAAGTGAATTATATATAAATGTGGACACATCAATAAAATATATCTCCTATGACTATGGGTGCTGTGGGAAACAATCCAGATGGTCACGGGGCACTCAAAATTGAAGCAAAAGAGGAACAGCTGAAGGAGCAAGAGACTTTTAACCTGGAGCAAGCTCAAGAAGATCTGCCAATTCTCCTCAAATCTTTCATAGGTTGTCATGTAAAAGAGATGGGTTTTGTGGAATCCCAAGGTACCAAACCAGAGTGGGAAGCCCTTGCATGGTAGATTTCAGTCCAGTGTAAGAAAGAACTTCCTAGCCCTAACAGCTGGTCACACATATAATGGTCTTTCCCAAGGACAGAAATTTACCATCTCTCAGGTTGTTCAATTGCAGTGTGGAAGTTCATGTAGTGGTAATCAGGCCTCAAAGACTGAGGCACAAGGTATAAGGAGGGCAGGCACTATGCTTCATTCTTTTTTTGAGCACAGAATGTGTAAGTCTTTGAATGTGTATGACGCATACCACTACAATACACTGATAGATACACATACATATATACACAAAAAAGTTCACATCCTAGAGAAATGAGGGCAAATTTGCTGTAACGATCACAAACCAAACATTTTATTTAGGGCAACCTTAGGGACTAACAGCTGGCTGTAATTTACAAAAATTTACTACGTGCTAACTCTTTTCTAATGATTTATGTGCGTTAACTCATTTAAATCCCACATTCACCTTTGAGTTAGGTACTATTGTTTTAAAGGTGAGGAAACTGAGGCACAGAGACATGTGCCCTACCCGAGATTATACTGTTAGTAGGTGGCAGAACCAGGATTCAAATCCAAATTGTCTGGCCAACATCCTGTGTGCACATCACCACATGAAGATGTTGATTACATATCAAAGGTTCTACATCTTAACTTGGATCCTGGAATACGTTTATTTTTCACTTAACAAAAAAGATAATTTACAAAGCTTTCAGCACAAGTCTACCTTTGTTGTCTCCTCTCCCACTTCCTACCTTTTATATTACAATGGACATTTATGTGAAATCATGATATCTGCATCTTAGGCAGTCATCTTTTCTGAATGTTTATTCTCCAACCCCAAAAACAATATTTTGGTTCATAAATTCTGGCTTGGTGACAATCAGAAACTTTTTCTCTTTCATATTCAAGTCAGTTTTATCACGATACTTGATAAAAGAAATATTCCTCTAGATTATTCTTACCTTTCTTGAGAAACATCCATTTCATTTTGACTTCTTAGTGGGGCTTCCACCATCTCTTATTTTAAAGGCGCCCTGAGAATAATGCCCACAAACCTTCTTCGCACACTTTCTCTCACTCGATGCTATTTTCTACCTAGGCCTTCGTTTCATGAAAATGCCCCACTCCACAAATTCACTCTTCCCCATGTTTCCCCTGCCCTGACTTCCTCCACCTGTTTATGACACAACAGATTAAAATCTCCAGCAAACAGAGGAGGGAGGATTTGAAGCATCTTCTATCCAGAGTGTTCACATGCACATCTGATCATTCTTGTCCTCCAGAGATTTATTTAGACTCAATCAGCTGACACGCATATGTCGCCTGCTCTCTACTCTTCCCTCATGATAAATTAAGGAACATTTAGAAGAAAAGTTCCTACTTCTAACCCTTCAATACCACCTCTAAGCGCTTTGCTGCACCCAGGTACCACTTGCACAATAATCTTTATAGTTTTCTTTAAGCTTATCAAATTTTTATTAACGTTACAATAAGCAATATCATCTGAGAAGCCAGACTTGAAGTGCTGAGTCTATTTTTTGCTACAAATTTAATACATAACACATATTAAAAATAATACATAACCTTTTTTTTTTGAGACATAGTGAGTCTTGCTCAGTCACCCAGGCTGGAGTGCAATGGCGCGGTCTCAGCTCACTGAAACCTCTGCCTCCTGGGTTCAAGCAATTCTCCTGCCTCAGCAGTAACGGGGATTACAGTTAGGGTAACTGGGATTACCAAGTAACTGGGATTACAGGTGTGCGCCACCACGCCCAGCGAATTTTTTATTTTTAGTAGAGATGGGGTTTCACCATGTTGGCCAGGCTGGTCTCGCCTGACCTCAGGTGATCCACCCACCTTGGCCTCCCAAAGTGCTGGGATTACAGGCATCTGACACCACACCTGGCCTAATCATACATAACTTAATTTTTTTTTTTAATGTTCATTTCTATCTTGCGGAAAATTCATCTTAAATTCCTCCACTAGTGAGATATACAACACATTTTAATAACACTGGTTAGGAAGAGACTATAGTTCTTATGTCACTTTTTTTTTTTTTTAGACCAACATCTGGCTCTGTCACCCAGGCTTGATGGACTGCAGTGGCATGATCTCACCTCATGGCAAACTCCACCTCCAGGATTCAAACGATCCCCCTACCTCAGCCTCCCAAGTAGCTGGCACTACAGGTGCAAGTCACCACATCCGGCAAATTTTTTCTTTTTTATCTTTTGTAGAGATGGGGTCTCCCTATGTTGCCCAGGCTGATCTCGACCTCCTGAGCTCAAGCAATCCACCCATCTGGTCTCCCAAAGTGCTGGGATTACAGGTGTGAGCCACCATGCCCAGCCTTATGTCACTTTTCAAAGTCTACTTTTCTTCTTTGACTTGTCTTCCCTTTTTCATTTCACTCTTCACCTTGAACCTCACTTTTACATCTAGATATATTTTTGTCTTTTATTAAGTAAAGGAAGGGCCTCACTAAATTGTACTCTAAATCAATAAATGATTATGCAGAACAGCCTGTCTCAAGATAAGCATTAAATAACAACTGATGACATTATTATTTCATCAGAAACCGAAGAGCAAGTGAGCAAGCAGAAACACCAGAGAGCGGGAACAAAGGGCTGATCCTCGCCACTGCTTCCCAATCTTCTTCCAGACTGGGGCTTGGCAAACTATAGGCACATGGGCCACATCCAATCTGCCACCAGTGAGCTAAGAATAGTTTTTACTCTTAAAGGACTGGGGGAAAATGAAAATCCTACTACTACTTAGTGACACGTGAAAATTATGTGAAATTCCAATTTCAGCGTCTGTAAATAAATTGTACTGGAACACAGCCACACCCCTTCATTCACACACCATCCATGGCTGCTTAGAAGGGAAAAAGGTAAATAGTTGCAACAGACCAGGTGGCTTGCAAAGCCTAAAATGTTTACTATCCGGCTCCTTACAGAAAAGATTCGCTGATCCCTGTTATAGGCAGAAATTAGACTGAGCCTCCCACCATCACACACATACACAAACTTTTTTTTAATTATAAAAGTTTTCCTAAAAACACAGTAGTAAAAAAAATAAAATAAAATAAAAATTTAAAAACAGAACGGAAGGAACCTACCCCCACATTAGGACCACCATTAAAAGCTCATTTTTTGTAACCGGGGCACAGACTAGAAGCACAGACACCCACTGATTGGCCTCATTTTCCACCAGCCTGAGGTTTGGTTCCCCTAATATCTCATGCAATTCTGCAGAATATTAACCATCCTAAGCGTAAACTATCCTGATACCTTTTTAAAGCAGCAACATTATTAACAATTAAAAAGCTGCCGCCACACATACACAATAACTTTCTTATATTTTAATATGCATATCCATAGTCTGATTATAACAGCGTGGAGAGATTGACAGGAAATGACTGAGTGTAATGGCTCCAAAGGAGACACTACATTGATCAGTAAATAATACACGTTCCTTGAAACTGTCTAACTGCATATTTACACTTGTCAACTCTCATACACTTCGATGACAGAATTCTTTTTCAAACATCTAAGTAAAAACTCTAATACTTATTTTTAAAATGCTTTTAATAATTACAAAAAGCACACTTCTAGGAAACGTAAGGTTTAAATTTTACCCACCAAATAGTGCCACCTGGAGCATTCATTGCTACATCCTCAATATTCTCGATTTTATCAGGAAATGGGCAAATGTCTCAAAAAGGTCCCAATACAGTTGCAAGCAGCATATATCTAACATTTGCAAGGTGTCAAGCACTGTATTAAGGACTTTTCACAGCCAATAGTGTGGATGACACCACTGTCCCCATTTGGCAGAAGAGAAAACTGAGGCTTGGAAGGAGATGTGACATGGCCAGGGTTACGGTATTATTGAGTCCTGGGGCCAGGACCTGAGGCTATCCACTCAACTTCAGAGATGACACTCTCTCCCTAACCAGTCTAAGGG